>NW_026734288.1:4324315-4414477 GCF_949786415.1 Peromyscus eremicus
TTTTTTCTGATTTCAAAAAATGTCACTGTCAAGAGATCATCTTGAGTGTCAGAAGAGACTTCAGACATTTGAAAAGTTTAGGGGCTGTTGCAGACAGTGAGGATCATTGAAGTGACTGAATGCATTTACATCATGAATGGCCATTAATCTGTAGTGACCTGGCTCAGAATGTAGTTCATTGAATGAAAAACTTTACAGACAGGATGATGTATTTGAATATGTCTTCTCTCCTTAGTGACTTTGAATTTCTTGTGAAACCTTAATAAGAGGAGCCTTTCTGGATAAAATACTGGGTGTGTGATATGCATCTCCGTAGTCTCAATCAATTTCTTCTTCTTTATTTCTCCTGTGTTGTCATTGAAATTAATCAGCCAGCTTTTTTTATATTGCCATGATTTAACCACCACTATAAACACTGTATTTAAATCATGTAAGATACAGTAGAAACAATTGTTATTCAGTGCTAAGGCACTTTGATAAACTACACATTTTATGTTTTTCTTTGTTTGTTTTTGAAGATGACAAGGTTTGTCTGTGTAGCCCTGACTCTCTGGGAAGTACACCTCTGTACACCAGGCTGGATTTGAACTTGGAGATCCCCTGGACTCTGGCTCCCAAGTCTTGGAATTAATAGTGTTCCAACATTCCTGGATTTTTTTGTTTTTATATTATTGGACAATGGGCCTGGAATGTAAGTTTTTGTACATGTCAAGTATATGCTGCTGTACAGAGTTTTACTCATATTTTGGATTTTTAAAATTTGGCAGAAAGTATCATTCTACTTCTTGGGGTGGCATGTATTCATGACATTAATATAGCCTGTGCCTTCCAAGTCATTGAATTGCAGGTGCATGACCCTCTTTCTGCCTGTTGTGTTTGTTTTTAAATGAATATGAAATTTTTACCTCTATGCATTGATATGTACCATGGTGGTCCCTGGTCCTCACAGTTATCAAAAGATGAAATCAGAAACACTGAACATGCAATAATTGATAGATGTGATCCCCCATTTAAATAATGGCAATAGATTCTCTATGCAAGATCAGTAAGAGCTCTTTACTACTGAGTTATCTCTCTTGCCCTTTGTTGTTTACTAATGTTGTTTACTAACCATTTATATTGCTACTGTTTTTGTCTGTCCATTTGTAAATGTTTAAAAACACAGTGACTTTTAGTAAAATCTTATTGGTGTTACAGGTTAAATTAGGACAGTTCAAGTTTCTGGAAGATTAATACAGAATAGTAACGTATGCTTAACTCCTCTTCTTTGTTTGACTGATTCTTTCATGGGAGACAGGATCTTAATATGTCCTTCTGATTGTCCTGGACCTGATTGCATAGACTAGAATGACATTCAATTTAGAGGCAGTCACACCTGCCTGTGCATTCTCAGTGCTGAGGTTAAAGACCTGAGGCAATACACCCCATTTGTCCATCTTATTTTTTTTCTAGGTACTAGTTGTTCATACAATTTTTCTCATGTGTACTCTGTACTGTTGATCTATTTATTTGTTTCTATTTTTGTTAATAGGCATTTCTCTGGCAAGGTGATACCCTATTCCAAGGGGATAGAAATGTCAGAGATTTTATTCATTTTTTTCTAAAGTGAATTGGTGATTATGTTATAACTTCTATGTCATTAAATAGGTATAGACAATACCAAGACTGTATGACTCTAGTGTCAAAGAAGTATATATTTACAATGTAGTCAATATTATGCTGTCTATTTTACACATGTATGAAATATGTTAGAAAGCAGTGACTTATGATGACTTGCATGTAGACTTCACTTGGGAAGAGTGGACTTTGGTGAATCCTTCCCAGAAGAATCTCTACAAAGATGTAATGCTGGAGACCTACAGGAACATCACCACTATAGGTAAGACAGAATTTTTCTTCATGTTTTAAAATAAGGGGACATCTGATCCTTGATAATTCATGTTCTTTTGTAATTTAATTGATAAAAAAGAATGAGGTAAACAACTCAGGTATGGTTCTAAGGTAGACTGCACATAGTATCTAAAATTTTACACAGTGGTCAACAATATAACATATAATTTGTGATACTCTATTCTAGGAAAGAGTTGGGAAGAACATAGTAATGAAGAACATTGTCAAAGTTCTAGAAGACATGAAAGGTAATTTTCATGTGCAAACTGATACAAATGTACCTGTGAAGAATTTGTAATGTGTCCTGTAAGTTATAAACAAAAGCAACAGTAAATAAGTATAGCTTAAACTACAGTGATAATTATTAAATTCTCACAAATACATTTACCTCAATTTCACGTTGTTGAGCTGCATTTGCATACCATTCTTCTAAGAAAGAAAGCAAGGAAACAGTTCTTTAAGATATCACATCTTGAATCATACTACCATGAGTGCTTTGCTGTAGAACCATCAATCCATTTATTTCATACTACTCATATTACAAAATGTTTACATATTTAAGAGGTGATAAGTATATCTCAAAAACCTTTCAATATACAAATAGTCCATAGTAATAACAGAGATATTCATATAACTGTTATGACTGTGCTGTTTAGTAAGAGGTGCAGTTAGAGTCAAAAGTCAAGAAAATTGTCACAGAGAAAGCTTATCCCTGTAACACAGGCCAATGTGGACAGAAAATCAAACTATCTATTCACGATGGAAACATTTTATTGTTCTTCCTTTGCTCAGTATATCATATGTCACTCTAGATTCAAGTCATATCAGTGTAAGGATATGAAAATATATCCCATATCTCTGTCTCAGAACAATTTGAAGATATATAGCAGTCCCCATGTTAAGTATACTTATTAAATTTGATTCAAGTACACAAGTAATTGGTTTTTCAGTTTTATTGTTAATACAGTAACAGACTCACGAAGTAGAAAAGTCTTATGAGTACTAGCAGAGAGTAAATACCCCTGTTTGTCCTAGTTCACTTAACAAATTTATGACTCAGAGTATAGGAAAAATTATGATTCAAATATGGGTTAAAAACTGTGTTTTTCCAGTTCTCTTTAAATATCTAAAAATACTCATATAAAAAAAAGATTCTGTAAATGTGAATCTTGTAATAAAGAATGTTACCATCAAAGACATCTTCAAAGATGCAGAAAACCTCTTAATAAAGGAGGAAAACATGATTGTAAAAACAGTGATAAACTGCTAATATCTAATTCTACTTTACAGTTAATTGTAAAATTACTTCATGCAGAATTAAAAATTCAACAGTGTATTGAATGTGTTAATCATTTTACATATGCCAATTATCTTTGCAGTCATGGAAGAAGTCAAGCTGGAGAGAAATCCTGTGTAAACATTCAATGTGTTAAAGCCATTGCATATCCCAGTACTGTTCAAAGGAAGGAAAGAGTACTTACTATAAAGGAACCCTATGAATCTAATTCAAGTAGTAAAGCCTTTGCATGTCACAAAAGTCTTCAAATGCATACAAGAACATACGTTGGACAAAAATTCTATGAATGTAATCAGTGCGGTAAAGCTTTTCCACAATTCAGTCATCTTCGAGGGCATATAAGAACACATATGGAGAGAAACCCTATGAACTCTATCAGTGTGGAAAAGCCTTTTTATGTCAGACTCATCTTTAAAGGCATAAATGAACATATCCTGGAGAGAAACCCTATGAGTGTAGTCAGTGTGGTAAAGCCTTTGCAAAAAAACCATGGTCTTCGAAGGCATGAAATTACACATATTGGAGAGAACCCCTAAGAATGTAATCAGTGTGATAAAGCCTTTTATGTCTCAGTACTCTTCAAAGGCATAAAAGAACCCATACTGGAGAGAAACCCTATGAATGTAGTCAATGTGGTAAAACTTTTTTGTGTAACAAAATACTTTAAAGGCATAAAAAATTGCATACTGGAGAGAAATCCTATGAGTGTAATCAATGTGGTAAAACCTTTTTGTGTAACAAAACACTTCAAAGGCATAAAAGAATACATACTGGAGAGAAACCCTATGAATGTAATCAGTGTGGTAAAGCCTTTGCAAAAAAACTGTGGTCTTCGAAGGCATGAAATTACACACATTAGAGAGAACCCCTAAGAATGTAATCAGTGTGATAAAGCCTTTTATGTCTCAGTACTCTTCAAAGGCATAAAAGAACCCATACTGGAGAGAAACCCTATGAATGTAGTCAATGTGGTAAAACTTTTTTGTGTAACAAAATACTTTAAAGGCATAAAAAATTGCATACTGGAGAGAAATCCTATGAGTGTAATCAATGTGGTAAAACCTTTTTGTGTAACAAAACACTTCAAAGGCATAAAAGAATACATACTGGAGAGAAACCCTATGAATGTAATCAGTGTGGTAAAGCCTTTGCAAAAAAACTGTGGTCTTCGAAGGCATGAAATTACACATATTAGAGAGAACCCCTAAGAATGTAATCAGTGTGATAAAGCCTTTTATGTCTCAGTACTCTTCAAAGGCATAAAAGAACCCATACTGGAGAGAAACCCTATGAATGTAATCAATGTGGTAAAACTTTTTTGTGTAACAAAATACTTTAAAGGCATGAAAAATTGCATACTGGAGAGAAATCCTATGAGTGCAATCAATGTGGTAAAACCTTTTTGTGTAACAAAACACTTCAAAGGCATAAAAGAATACATACTGGAGAGTAACCCTATGAATGTAATCAGTGTGGTAAAGCCTTTGCACAATACATCATAATATTCTTCAAATGTATAAAACAACACATAATGAATTGAAACCCTATGAATATAATTAGAATGGTAAAGCCTCTTTATGTATCAGTAGTATTCAAAATCATGAGAAACTGTGGTATATATGCACAAAGGAGTACTACTCAGCAGAGAAAAACAATGACATCATGATATTTGCAGGTAAATGGATGGAACTACAAAATATCATCCTGAGTGAGGTAACCCAGACTCAGAAAGACAAACATAGTATGCACTCACTCATAAGTGGATACTTGATATAAGCAAAGGAAAATCAGACTGCAACCCACAGATCCAGGGAGTCTGCCCAGCAGGGAGGACCCTAGGGTGAATGTGGCTTATCATAAGTTTTGTTTTTGCCCAATCATTGGGCAAGCTTTAGTGAAATATTTCACTATTATGATAAGAATTTGTAATATATCAAGCTGTTGAAAGAATATGCTTGCTGTATTTTCAGGAGGGGAGGTTAAAGTCTTTATAGATTATGGACTAGCCTATAGAAAAATGTCTGCTGTAAATCAAACAGTGAAGGGGAAGATGAGTAGGAATCTCATTTATACAACTTAAGTAAAGAATAACTCTCTTAACAGGTGAAGATAGGTTTCTTCTATGTCCCAGAATCTAATCAATGTTTATATGCATAATTCCACTATCATTTGGCTTATAAGGGCTTACTGGGAAATGTTATCATTTATACTATTTTCTGAAGAGAAAATACTTTACCTTTTAAAATAACATTGGACTTTTAAATTATAACCTGTTTGTACGTTGAGGCTATCTGTGTATTATTTCTCTTGCTGTTGTACATAAAATGTTTTCACATTCAAACAAAGGACACATACTATAGAATTGTATTACATATAATATATAGAATATACAAACTCATAGAGACAGAAATATTAGATGTAATTCAAGGTGGAGAAGAAAGGAATATAGAGCAATGATTTCCTAAGTACAGAATCTCTGTTTTGTGTGATGCAAAAACCCCACAAATGGACAGTAGTATCAGGACATAATATCATGAAAGTAATAAATCAATAAAATTAATGTAATTAATAAATCTTGTAAATATAAATATTGAATGAATCCTGTGAATATAATCAATGAATACCACAAATGCAATTAATATCTTGAGTGTAATTAATGAATATCATGAGTATAATTAAAGAATAAATTCACTATAATTAAAAAAATAAAAAGAGAATATCATTTGTTATTAGATGTAAGTTGGAGATACTAGAAAGATATCTCACAATATACATTGCCACTATTCTAAATATATAATGCATTTGCAGTTGCATGTGTTAGAGTTGTATTATGTATAGGCAAAGTTCGGACCTGATTATTGTTTTCACTTAAAAATTAATTATGACACAATTGTCAAATTGACAAGGGGTGGATTGTGATCACTATTCTTGGTAGTAAACTTGTCTATATTTGAGATATAATTCAGAATTGGACAGGACAATTGTGATCTGGACCTTGAGGCAAGAAGATAACATGTCTTTGATCCAGATACTGATGCTAGATTACAGACAGCTTTAATCCAGATATTGTGGCTGGGAGAAACACCTTCAATCTGGGTCATACATTCTGCAGAAAGGACAAGGGAAAAAGAAAGATTATGTATTAAATTATGTCCTCTCTCACATGCCTTGACAGAACATTCATTCTTTCACTGGCATTGAAGCCTACTTCCTTAGGATTCCAGCATTAAAAAAAATAGCTGAGACAGCATAGTGGGATTGAGCATCAACTAGATTCATCAACTTTCCACTCATACCTTACCATTTTTTGGCTTCAGCCTGTGAGGCACTCCAATAAATTCCCACCTCTCTCTCTCTCTCTCTCTCTCTCTCTCTCTCTCTCTCTCTCTCCATATATATATATATATATATATATATATATATATATATATATATATATATACATATATATACACACACACACACACACATATGTATGTACAAACAGATATAGCATGGCTGCACATGTTCAGGAACTAAGCAAAGGGTCTTGTGTCTTGCGTCCTCAATTCATGCTGGTGATAGCATGGGCACATAATCAGCATAAGCAAGGGATCGCTCCATAATCCTGCCTGTGCATGTTGACTGGAACCCTTAAAAGCCAGATAAAGACCCCTCCTCCTCCCCTCTCTATTTTCTGCTGCCCCTACTACCTCTATCTCTTTCTCTCTCTGCTCCCTGAATATGCTCCCTTTGAAGGCCTGGTTCTTATGTCCCCACCCTTCCTAATAAAGCTATGATACTGGGTTATCTCAGGGTTCATGCTTAATGAACTTTCCAAATGGTAGCCAGTGCTGCTTATCATTTTTAACAAGATACATAGATAGATAGGTGGAGAGAAAGAGAGGGAGAGAGAGAGAAAGAGAGAGAGAGAGAGAGAGAGAGAGAGAGAGAGAGAGAGAGAGAGAGAGAGAGAGAGAGAAATTCATTCCGTAAGTTCTGTGACTCTAGAGAACCTTGACTAACACACTGGGGCTCCCCGTCAATTAAATTTCTATACTTTTATGTTCTAAATTTTGATATATACTCTAACTACACATCTGAAACACTCTTAGCAAATACTTCAGTACCAGCTAATGCAGATTTGCAGAAAATACCGTTTCATTGAATAAAGCTAAAGAGCATGGAAAACAATAAAGCATAGGGTTAGATGTTATTTCTGATGAAAAATTTAGACGAGAGTATGAGCCCTAAGATACATAGAAAGATTAGGTTATTTATTTTAATCAAGTTCATAAGTACATGTTACTTAGTATAAAGCTACATATTTATTAATTTAATCTAGTAGGCATTTGTTCTTTAATCTATTAAAATTCAAATACTCAATAAATTGATACATAAAAGGGATACACCAACATCAATTGCCAAGGAAGGAGAAAGTAAACTCTCTCCAGTTATAAAGCCACCATTTAGAATTGTAGTTAACAGACTAAATGATGGGGCTGGGAAGATGGCTCAATGGTTAAAGAGCACTGATTAATCTGGAAGATCTGTATTTAAATCTCAGCACCCTCATGGTGGATCACACTATCAGTAGCTCCAGTTCTAGGGGGCCAGACACCCTCACACAGACATCTGGCCATCTTTATCTATTCTTATAAATGGTTGGAATCATTGGAATGCCAGGTACTTTCCTTAGTTGCTGGACCATCCTTGAATGGATCCCTGGGTGGTATCAGGTTATGGATCCAGATGTTGCCTACCAGTAAGCTTTCATGGCAGCTGTGCCTGGGTCCCTAAGCCTGTCATGGCAGCTGTGTGGTCAAGCTGTTTTGTGCCCCCTTCACTCTTCACCAATATCTTTCAGGCCTGTTCCAATGTGGGGTTGAAATGCTGCAGCTCTCCACTTCTGAGTAGTGCTTGCATGATGTACAGAACCAACAACTGGCTCTAGTTTTCTCTTCCTCAGTCAATCAATAATAGTGAATGCCCCATGAGCTGTGTGTGTGTGTGTGTGTATGTGTGTGTGTGTGTGTGTGTGTGTGTAGATTATGTGACACACCCTGTGAAATTCACAGCAATCTTTCTTCCTCTATGTACTGATTGCTAGTACTGAAAGAATGCACTATCACACACATCTTAAAAAATCATTTTATGGTCTAATTCTCCTCAACTTATGGTGGCCAGGGAGTCCAGGAGATGGCAGCAGAACTGCTGATTTGTGAGTTACAGATAGTAGAGATGCTTCAATATGTAATGGGAATGGAAGCTCGATGCTCTGAAAGAATGTTCAGTGCTCTTAAATGCTAAGTATTTACTACACTCAGTTTTCTATTCTGGATTGTGTTTCCTCTTCAAGGTAGCCTAGTCAGTGTCATACCCATGATACTGCTTGAAAAGTAGAATTCTCCTCCATTTGAGAGAATAAGTCATGGATGAGCTCTCTAATTATCATTCTAATAAAACATAATCAGTCAATTATCCGTATATGTATAAACAACAACAATGGATATAGCAGGTCGTTTTCATGTATTTCAGCATACTTATTCACTCACACTTAACAAGAAAGAATTTAGAAGGGGTTTGTGTAGGGAATAAATGAAAAGATAAAAGGAGGAAGTGATATAATATATAAATATATATATATATATTGGTTTTTTGAGACAGGGTTTCTCTGTGTTGCTTTGCGCCTTTCCTGGAACTCACTCTGTAGACCAGGCTGCCCTCAAACTCACAGAGATCTGCCTGCCTCTGCCTCCTGAGTGCTGGGATTAAAGGCATGCACCACCACCGCCCAGTGATATAATACATTTTAAGTAATACTTGATGGAAATAAAGCTTAAGTAAAAGGAGAGCTAGAGAGATCACTCAGCAATTAAGAGCACTGGCTGTTGTGACAGTTGACTCAGGTTCCATTTCTAAAACTAACATGGTAGCTAACTCCACTCCAAGGCATCTCCTCCCTTTTTCTGGCATCTGTAAGTACTGTGCACTGACACATGCATGGAAAACAGCCATATAACTTATTTTTTAAGTTAGAAAAAGGGAAGAATAGAATTTCCTACAGTGATATCACAGCCACGAGACAGGCAGCAACCAGGGCTACTTAAAATGATGTCCCTATGGTCTTTCATAGAAGGAGGTGTGCCTGTCCACTGAGCCAGCCTTCTCAGAGACCAAAGCAGCTTCATTCTAAGGTTAATATAGTTCATTGTAATGATTCATCTAAGAGCAGAGTATGCGGTGCTGAGTGACTTTTCCTTGCAGTTTTCTGTATTTGTGTTCTCTGTCTTTTCCATCTGTGAGAATGGTATTTGTAAAGTTATCTGTTGGACTGAGCATCAAGATTGACAAGTTGCATTGGTTACAAAGCAATAT
The DNA here is from genome assembly GCF_949786415.1 of Peromyscus eremicus. Taxonomy (NCBI): domain Eukaryota; kingdom Metazoa; phylum Chordata; class Mammalia; order Rodentia; family Cricetidae; genus Peromyscus; species Peromyscus eremicus. The sequence goes on from NW_026734288.1 coordinate 4,333,860, forward strand.
TTTTTCACTGTGCCATTTATTAATTTTCAGCTAAGACATTTTGGTACAAGATGAATATACCAGAGGCATTTGATTCCATCATTTTTATAGTTTACATATGTCTCAGCATGACATTGCAGTAAGAGTACCCCTACATGTCTCTGCTTTTACATTGTGAGCATGTTCAGAAGTGGATTTGTTTACTCACCTGTTTAGGAACAGGAAAAATTCTGCATGGACATGTCCAACCTTCCTAAGTAAAATGCACATACTTCCTTTGTTTAGGAAAAGCATGCTTTCCCTGCCTCCTTCAGGTAAGAAATGTTTCTCATTTTCTCATTCTTGGCTGTTGTGATGGTTATTTCTGGTAGTCAAACTGACTATATCTGGAATTAACTAAAATTCAAAGACTTGGGTTGTAGCTAGAGTTTTTCTGACTGGCCCAAGGTCAGGACAAATCTCTTTCACCTGCCAGTTACACAGCCGCTGAGACCCAACCAAGTAAACACAGAGACATATATTGGTTACAAACTATATGGGCATGGCAGGCTTCTTGCTAACTGTTCTTACAGCTTAATTTAATCCATTTCTATAAATGCATACCTTGCCACGTGGCTCATTGCTTACCGGCATCTTCACATACTGCTTGTCATCATGGCAGCTGGCAGTGTCTCTGACTCAGCCTTCCACTTCCCTGAATTCTTCTCCTTGTCCTGCCTATACTTCCTCCTGCCTGACTGCTGGCCAATCAGTGTTTTATTTATTAACCAATCAGAGCAACACATTTGCTATACAAAACATCCCACAGCATTAGGTATACATGTTAGAGATTTTTTTTTAATGTTTTGAAATTAAAGACACATTTTTAATTTGGATCATTTGAGGTGAAATCCAATTTCAGCTGCTTGGTGGCTATGTACACCTTTACTCCAAGCACTCAGGAGGCAGAAACAGTTGGAATTTCCTAGGATTGATGCTGGCCTGTCAGAGATTAGTATGATAATTTATAAATATTTTTTTTTCTCAAGGATTAACCAGCTACATTCCTATAACAAAGGAGACAATCCTGGTTTATAACCAGCAGAAAGGCCCATCCCATCATTAAAAAAACTAGCTTCTAAATGCTGCTCAAATGACCATTACAAGGTCACAGCCAACATCAATTCCTGGTGTGCCATAGAGGTATATTAATTTTAGAACAGGGGTGTCTTGCAGTCCTTTTGAAAACCTGTTCTGAGTCAAGGTCTCCTACATTGGTTGAGGTGGACTTGAACCCTTTTTGTAACCTGACAGAACATTACCATTGCTATTCTTCTGGCTAACCACTCTAAAGTCTTGGATTACATGTCAGGAGTTCTAAAATGACCAGTTTGAGTCACATAGTACACTGTCCATTGCAAAACATAGAAAGTATTTGCATATGTACTGTGGCTTCTCCCTTCACACCAGAAGAGGAAGAAGAGTGTACTGTGTACATTGCAGAGGGAAACAGACTAGACAATAGCTAGATCACAACTGAAGTGAAATTCAGTGAGCTTCAGGGTTCTCCATTACAAAGAGGGACTGATGGGACATGGAGAGTGACTTTCTTTGCAATGTTCTTTCATGTATTAATTGCTTCCGTGTGAATGAAGACAAACAGAGTTGGTGGGTATACAGTTTAGGGAGAATAGCTTGAACTACTAAGTATTCTGGTTCTATTTAGCAAATTCTCCTGTGCAAATTTGTACAATCCTGGTTGACATAGTTAAGTAAGCTCAGAGGTTTGAAACATAAGTCAATGGCTTTAACTCTGTGTCATCTTACAACACTCAGTGACAAATATGGTGATATTTTATTGGTGCTGAAATATGATCTTATTTATATGTTAATAAAGTTGCCTGGGGATCAGAGCTAAGAGCAAGCCATTAAGCAGAAGTCTGGCAGTGGTAGCACATGCCCTTAATCCCAATCACATGGCTGGCAGTGTCTGTGTGTTCAAGGACATAGCCAGTTTGGTGACACACACCTTTAATCCAAGTACCAACCATAGAGACCTGGAGTCTGTATAGACAGGCAGTGATGAAGAAATCATGTAGCTGTGTTTAGAACCAATGAGAAGGCAGAAAGAAAGTCAATAAAAATACAGACACACAGGAAGTAGGTGTCTTTTCTCATGGCAAGAATGGCAGCGACAGTGATTGGTAAGAAGGTGGTCTTAGCTCTTGGCTACTGCTCTCTGATCTCTGGGCCTTTCACTCTGCATTTGACTCTGTGTTTCTTATTTAATAAGACCGTTTAGAATTAAATCTACAGACAAACATGCAACAAAGTCATACAATCTATTAGTATTGTTATTCACTTTACCATGGAGGTACCTACTTCATTATAAAGTCAGTATAGCTATGTTTTCTTCTAATTATTTTTGTCATTTTAACACATCAATTATTATCATTTTAAAAATTCATTTTCTTTAAATGCATTGATTTTTTTTTCTATTTTTCAATGTTCCTCAGTTTAAGAATATCATTCCATTTTTTCTTAAGTGCTCTTATTTATCTGTTTATGTATAACAGTTTAGAGTAGTGCTTATCAACCCTCGTCATGGCTCCATTTGGGGGATCAAATGATTGTATCAGAGGACTGGCCTAAGGTGATTGGGAAACACAGATATTTATATAATTCATAACAGTAGCAAAAGTATAGTTATGAAGAGGCAGTGAAAATAATTTTATAGATAGGTGCATTCCTGCATCATGGGGAATTGTATTAAAGAGTCACAGCATTCGTAAAGTTCAGAACCACTAATTTAGATCATTGATTCCTGTAGCTCAGGCTTATCTCACACCATAAAATTAAGAATTGCTTTGAACAGCTAATCCTGCCTCTACTGCCTAGTGCTGGAAAGACAGTGCTGAAACTACTTCCTGGTTGGGCCTTGACTGGACTGTGGAAAGGAAAAATAGATTAGTGAATGAGTATCCTCCAACTTCTCTAGATTTTATTGTGAATTTATTAATGAATTTTGACCTGTATAAGAATTGAGTTCATTTGTTTATTTTAAAGATGGTATACTCACAGCACAGAAATGGAGGAGCAAGAAAGAGGGTGAAAGCCTTCCTGCTGTGACAGTAGTTGATAGGAGAAATGGGAAGTGAGGTAGTCAATGTTAGACCATAAATAAATATTCTGAATGGCCATTTCTTGGGTCCACAGACAAGGCAATCAAGAATCTGGACAAATAACTGAATTTTCATGAAAGCAAATTCCTGTAGATACACCAGTTCAAAGTAAATAGTCAAAATGGGATAAAATGGTGTAACCCTGTCTAATATAAGTGTGTTTTGCATGTTTAGGATGTACACCCCAAGAGAAATGATGTTAATAGTACTTGGTGTGCTCTAATACAAAGCACTAGTCTCTGAAACAAATGGCCATAAAGTCTGTATCAACTTTTTAACAGAATGTATGGGATTACAATTGCATTATTTCCACTATCTTTCCTGCCTCCAACCCCTCCCATAGAACCTTCATTGTGTTCTAATCTATGATTTCTTTTTACTTAACAACAGTTGCCATTAGAATGTGAGTAGTCTTTGGTTGCAGGACTTCCCAGATATGAAGTAAAGTAAAGCGTTGGCTGTTCTGGACATTGGATATGCTATTTTCAAAATGTAGGAAATTTAATTTAGGTGTATGAGTTTTGCCTGTGTGTATATTAAGTGAATGCCAGGTAACAGTGGAAGTCAAAAGGGAGTGTCTGTTCCCCAGTGACTATAGTTACAGAAAGTAGTAAACTGTCTTTTGGAGGCTGGGAATCAAAGTCAGGCCCTGTGAATGAGTAGCCAGTGGTCTCAGGAGTTAAGCCATCTATTAAGCCCCATGAATATGTCATAGCAGTAAGGTGTGATGAATGATCCTGATTTCATCTTTACCTGAGCCCTGATGACCCAAAAGAAATACAGGATTGAAAGGATCCAAACCTAACATAGACATGGTTCTTGAAGAAGTTCCCAAGCCCAAATCTCCAGAAAATGAGGAAAGAGTACAAAAAAATGTTCGTGAGAGAAACTGACAAATCTTTAAACTGTCTGATGACTTGATCAAAGCCAGAAGTCTTAGTTTATCTCTAATGCCAAAAAATGAGCAGCAATGTGAGCCCACGAGGACAATTGTCATGGGGACCCATGCTGGAGTTTATGCCCCCTGTAAGGAGAGAAGAGGAACTTGCAGACATGAAGACTGACTTGTCTGAATGGGATGGTATTCTGCTTTCTTGATGCTTGTAAAACTTTCAGTTAAGAGCCCTGGATGGTGGTGAATCCCGATGACATCTGAGTTGTCAGAAGAACTTGAGACTCAAAAACAGAAGTTACTTGAAGGTGTGAGACCAAAATGAGCCAGCTTAGAAATAAGACCAAAATGCTTTACCCTAAAATTAAGGCCTAAGATTTCTCCTTTTAGGAATAGGCCATTAGTTACTGAAACCAGTCAGTTCAGATTCCAGAAACCAGGAAGTGTAAAAGTACAGAGTCACAAGACAGTCATGAGGCAATGTCTGCCGGACTATGGAATTTCCTTTCCCTGGTTTCCAGCGTAACTGACCACAGAAATGCCCCGACCTGAGGGCCGTCAATGAGAAATGGTGGCAGGCAAACACTCCCTTAGAAGTAATTTCTAGAAGTCCCTAGAAGCGAGCCAATCAGAATTGTACCTGTACTAGCATCCCTAAATGATGTAACCTTGTGATTTTTTCCTTTAAAAGCTGAGCTTGCAGATAGGTGGGCACTTCCTCCAGCCTCCACTGCGTTAGATGTATTGGACGAAGTCCCTGCCTAGGCTTGGATATCCAGAATTAAACCTTGCTTTTGCATTCTGGCGTGCTTGTTTTTGGTGGTCTCTCTGGGGGTCATGATCTGGGCAAAACAGAAGGTAGGACAATTAGGTGTTTACAAAAAGCTATAGCATGGATGCCTTCCAAACAGATCAAGCCAATCAACTGTCTCACCCATTCAAAGGGCCTGATCCAGTTGGTGACCCCTCAGCCATTGGTTCATAGTTAATGTGTTTCCATTCATTTGGCTCTTTGTCCCTGTGCTTTATCCAGGCATTGGGACTGGGTCCTGTACTCATTGCATGAGTCGGCTGTTTGAAACCTGGGGCCTATGCAGGGATCGCTTGGCTCGGCCTGGGAGGAGGGGACTGGACCTACCTGGACTGAGTCTACTAGATTGATCTCAGTCCACAGGAAGGCTTTGCCCTGGAGGAGGTGGGAATGGGGGGTGGGCTGGGGGGAAGGAGAGGGGGGCAGGAGGGGGGAGAACAAGGGAATCCATGGCTGATATGTAGAACTGAATTGTATTGCAAAAAAAAATTTAAAAAAAATAAATAAAGCCAGGCTGTGGTGGCGCACGCCTTTAATCCCAGCACTTGGGAGGCAGAGCCAGGTGGATCTCTGTGAGTTCGAGGCCAGCCTGGGCTACCAAGTGAGTTCCAGGAAAGGCGCAAAACTACACAGAGAAACCCTGCCTCAAAAAACCGAAAAAAAAAATTAAATAAAAAAAAGCTATAGTGTACGAAAAAATCATTAGGGAGAGAGTTTTGGGAGTGAAAGCCCAGGATCAAATGACCAGAGAGGAATGCTTGGGGTGTACCTGAGGACAAGCTGCCTTCTATTGTGCTCTCTGTATTTACTCAGTTGTGGTGAATCAGTGCCCTCCAGGTCTTCCAATCTTTCCTTTTTTGACAACTATATGTAGCTGTCTGTGACAAGTTCCTACAGGCCCCACTTTGTCATCCTCATTTGGGCCTTCAAACTCCTCAGTCCCCACCTTGTCAATCCCTGTAACCTACATTTCTGTTAGGAATAAGGGTGTTCTAAGGAGACCCTTACCTCTTCCTTTGGCTTACAGCTAGTGAAATGGTAGACCACATGAAATTCTAATTACACTGGGCATCTCATTGTGGGAAAAGACTTGAATCCTCCAGATAGGAATATGGGAGGATTTCATTGATGGGAAAAATTCATTATATGGCTTCATTAGATTATTTAATTTTGCATAACATTTCCCTCCTATCTAATCCTTTTAAGACCCCAAGGATGGGTTAGTTACCCTGTATTTTCTTTTATTGTTCCAAATTAGTCAATTTGAATAAATATCATGTTTTAATTTTTCATTAATAATTTGCTTTTTTCCCTTTCTCTTTTCAGTTTTCTTTTTTTTAAATAATTTATTTAAGTTAATCTTATGTGCATTGGTGTGAAATTGTCAGATCCCCTCGAATTGGAGTTACAGACAGTTGTGAGCTGCCATGTGGGTTCTGGGAATTAAACTCAGGTCATCTGGATGAGTAGCCAGTGCTCTTAAATTCTGAGCCATCTCTCCAGCCTGCTTTTCTGTTTTCTATTTTGTAAAGAATATTATTACTATAATTCTTTGGCTGGCCTGATACTCACACTACAGACTAGGTTTTCCTAGGACATCAGAGAGATCTGTTTACCTTGCTTCCAGAATGTCTGCATTATAGGTGAGCATGTCACTCACTGGATAACTTGTGTCATTTAATTTGCTTACTGAGGATGAAGGGCTGAGCCTTCCAAGTTAGAGTAGCCAGGGTACAGGTTCTTGTCCTATCTCCAGTAACAGAAGAATGTTCCCATCAAATGTAGCTTTCCTGTCTTAATATCTGCTGTTTTCCAACTATGAGAAATTTATTTTTCTTTAATATTGAGACTGTTATAACTCAACAATGACTTAGAAGAGTTCTTTTCTTATTCTGCAGACAGTGAAACCAAGGTACACAGAGATAAGTAGTTTTTTATTATAGTTAAGTATAATTGTTCATGTAAATCATCCCTTCATTCTAATGCCTCACTAAATGCATTTAAAGCAACCTAAGCTTGACATGGTGCCTCAGGCCTGTAATCATGGTACTTAGAATGTGGAGGTCAAATTTCAGGTTTTCAAAGTCATCCAAAATAAGAATGGTTAATGGGGTATGGTGGGAGGACCACCAAACAAAAGGAAACTGTGATTGGCTCAGAACAGTGTCTATAATCTTCCCGCCAGCTCCAAAAATTCAGCACCATGGCACCAGCAATTGTTAGTGGAGGTTCTTACCATCCCAAATTTATTATTCTTGAAAATGTTTTCTAGTCTTAATAATGTTTCCTGTCCATGGCACCTAGATCACTTGAAGATCAGACTCCTGTTCCTCATTAAATAGTGAAATTCTCCTGCAGGTGAGAGAATTATCCTCAGGCAGGGATTAGCTCCCTAATTATATATCCAACATAAAGGGTTCGTATCTGAATATATAAACACAACCAACAGAAATGGATTCAGCAGGTTTTATTCATATATTTGTGCATACTTATTGTCAAATACTTAACAAAGAAAGAATTGGAAGGGAGGAATTTGGGAAGGGATGGAGAGAGGACAAGGAAGGGGGAAACTGATTTTATACATATTTATTAAAATGTATGAAAATAAATTTTAAATAAAGAATTGGCCTAGAGAGATAGCTTTAAAGTTAAAAGCAGCACCAGGTGGTTACATAGGACACAGGTTTCCTTGTACCTAACCATCTCCTGTAATTCTCTCCTGGCCTATGCAAGAACTCTGTACCAACACCTGGAGGCAAACACCCATATCCACAAAATAAAATAAAGCTTAAAAATGGAATTATCTGCAATGATGTCACAGCCCTTAGACAGACAGCATGCAGGGCTAGATAAATTGATGTCCTTCCTGTTGTGCCCAGGTCGCAAGAACACCAAGCAGAACCACCAAAGTGCCATTATCCAATGAAAGCACACAGAAGTTTTTATTAACAAAACAAGCAAGCTTGGTCCATGCCCAACATCTGACACAGTGAGCCTGAGCACTCACTTTAAGGGGTTTATATAAGAAAAGTTTACTTGCACCATGGGATTGGACAATCGGACTAGGGGTGAGGTAGTTTTGAAGTTACTGGCTGAACTATAAGCATGATATTACTGATGGCTAGCAGGATTCAGGGTATCTACAGAGACATAAATGTTTACTACATATATCCTGCTTTTGTTGAACCCAAGATATACACATTCAGATTTATTGTTCCAGTCCTAATCTCCCCTGAGTTCAACTTCTGGTCAATTGAGCCCAATACTCGCTATATCTTGTTTTGCCAAGTCCAGGATTTATTGTACCAGCTTAAAAAGTTCAACTTCTGGTCACTTCTAAAACTGCTGGTCAGGAAATACCTTTGGAGGAGGGGAGGGGGAAGCATCTCTTAAGATGGCTATTGAATTTTCCTTTTTTCTTCCAATCCTGCATGCTTGTAAGACATTCTATGAAATCAACTTTCTACATACATGGAGAGATTCATTCTACCAGTCCTGATCATGTAGAGAAGCTTGAATAATACAGTTGTGTGTTTTTTTCACCTGTCTATATGCTCACTAACAATGGTGCTCATAAATACATTCTTCCTGGCTCTATTATTCTCTACGTATTCAACTTTCCATGAAGACTACTCTTTATTATTATTTACTTTGCCAAAACTTTGCTCTGAATTTCAAAAATATAACTCCTTAAGCAATGGAACCATCATCCAGCTTTCTGATGGGAGAAAGACATACTATCTTGCTTCAGATCTAGTTTCTGCTTTTCCGTGCTGTTTGTCTGCAGTCCCTGTGACAACTAGGTAAAAAGTAACTTGAGTTTACCTGATGTTAGTATTAAGTCAAACAACAAACACTCTACTTGTGTGTCTTTAAATATCTCTTTAGTTGTTAATATTTTGGGCACCATTCTACCTATATGGCAGCAGATCACTCCACCCCACATAATATAGTGGGCTGGACAAGCTACCTAGCCACATTGTGTCGAGGAGGAAGAAGAGGAAGTGCCTGTGGAGAGCAGCAAGAGAGCAGGGTCTGCTTTGCAGCCCGGGGGGGGGGGGGGGGGGGGGGGGGGGGAGCTATTGAAATGCATATTTCTGCTGATCTAGGAAAAGTCTTTGTCTGGGGTGGAAGGGAGGGACAGGAACCATTGTGCTCTGTTTTTAAGCACTTTGTAACCCTACAAGATGTGCACTTGTCACTCATGCCTCACTAGCCAATCAGGTCCTCCAGGTGACCTGCCAGTCAAAAGTGGTGCAGGGTTCTTCCTGCTGCCATAGGTTTTAGACTTGGCTTTCAAGGGGAGCTGGTCCTATTGGCTTTGTGTGCTGTGCTGTGAGCCCTGCTGCAGAGAGTTGAGAAGAGAGCATGGCTGACCTAGGAAAACATGAAAAGGTGAGTGAGTTGCTCCTGTCTCCAGATATGTTGAAGCAGATTGTGAGGTGTAGAATCCACTTTGGTCGGTCCTCCCAGGACCTGCTGGGAACCTGCCTGTAGAATCTCTATCCTCTGAGATCCCACATGGGACTTGAAACTCCCTAGACCCAGGGGCAGGCCTCTGAATCACTGCTGTATGGGCTGTATCTGCTCACAGACCTGGAAGTAGGGAGCTGTGCTTACAAACATCTTTGAAGCTGGGCAGTGGTGGTGCATGTGCCGGGCGGTGCTGGCACAAGCCTTTAATCTCAGCACTTGGGAGGCAGGACCAGGTGGATCTGTGTGAGTTTGATGCTAGCCTGATCTACACAGTGAGATCCAGGACAGGCACCCAAACTACACAGAGAAACCCTGTTTCAGAAAACCAAAAGGAAAAATCTTTGAACTTAAACATGCTTTCGGTGAACCCATGGAAAGCATGATGCCAAAAGTAAAGAATACCTTCTATTACCATATAGAGGTTCAGTGTTTTGCACTTAATTTCTATGTGTAATATACATTTATAGTTAATTTTGTGGGGGTTGTAAAAGGCATGCCATGCATTGGGTAGCACTCCCTACTAAGGTGTGATGTAGATGAATAGAATTGTTGATTAAAAGGTTTTACTAATGCTTAGGAGATAGTAATTCTCACAAAATAGCATTTAGCAGAGGGAGGACTGCCTCTAATGCACCCCAACAATAAATACATGCTACACAGGCCGGTTAGAGATTGGAAGGATAAAATATACTTATGTTCACCAAGATTGTCCAGACATTTGGCTCCAAAACATCACAAAGGAGCCACTACAGATATATAACAAGTCACTAGGCCCAAACATATCAAAGAATTAAATTTTAACAAGCTGCTTATTGAGGCATTATAGGGTCACAGACAACCTTAAAGCATGGCTTGCTATAAAGTTCCAGTTTCCTTGAGAAAAGCCTACTTCTGCCAGATGGTCAATATAACATCAGGTGACATTTATTTGAAAAGAAAAATACTGTTGTGTTAAGGACTGGCCTTATCATGCAAGGCTTTCTTTTAGGCCCTCAGTCAAGGAGGAGGAACATTCTTGGGAGAGCTAATAATGACATGTGGTCTAGGCCTTGGGAGCTTACCCTAAGTCCCTGATGTATTGACAATAAAACAGAGCTCCTTCCCTAAGATCAGGAATATGTTTGAGTGAACTGTTAATGTTCTGAAAGCAGACTTTTTATGGTGGGGTGGTGGCTTCAGATCCCACATGGAGCTGTGGTTAACAGTACCAACATCACTGGTGGGCTTACTCAGTAATGTTCCTGAGATGTCCTGTGTTCCCCTTTATGGAAATGTTTGATTAGTCTCCTCCTGAGTCTGTCCCATTGTATGATGGTCTCTACTGACTTCACAGAAGTCATCTGTTCCCTTCCATTTCCGTCCCTAGAAGTAGTATACAAGATACTATTTTCCTTAAGAAGCTTACATATCATGCAACATAGCTTGTGCAAGACCTCCCCAAACTAGCTCTTATCTTTACTACCTTCCACTTTTCCCATCGTTCTCATCCCCCGTTAGCTTTAACCCAGCACAATGTCACTAAAGAATGACCTGCTGTCTCAGGTGTCTGGTATGTTTAAGAAATAATTCTGGGGATATTTTTGCTCTCTAACTCACCCATCTGTCCAAATGGCTAGATGTACAAGTTGCCTGTCTCTATTTACATTGTTCAAAGTGCAACCTGGAGCATGAAGCTAAAAGACACAAGGATGAATGCACATGGTGAATGCAAAATGTGTCAAGGCTGTCTCTTATTTAAGCATTTGCCAGAGATGGATGCATACTATCATTAAAGGTATTTTTCTTTATTAATATCCCAAGTGTGATTTCTCCCTGGGAAGTCAATATTAATTCTAGTACAGCAGAATTTCCATCCTGTAAGAAAAATGTTTTGGAGAGAAGCTCTTTTATGTTGACTTGGGTGTCCTTGATTCCATTCTCTTGGTCTCCAGGCAAATGATCTCAATGTTCTCTGTACTATACCTTCAAAATTCTTAAATTAAATGACTTTACCACCTCAGAGTTTTAAAATTATCCATTTGAGTCATGTAGTTGACTATCCAATGTAGTCACCAGGAAAGATTTTGCATGTGGAACATTGCTTATGACTCCAGACCAAATAGCAGAAATAGTTTATTGTACACACTCCAGGGGGAAGCAGGGTATAAAATCACCTGCTGGAGTCACTATTATAAAAAAGAACTGTGTAGATGTAACCAACCATCTTATTAAATAAGAAACACAGAGCCGATTCAGAGAAGAAAGCCAAGAGGTCAGAGCTAAGAGTCTCAACCTTCCTGCTTCAGCGATCCTCTTCAGCCAAGAGAGCTCTCCAAAAGGCAACCTACTTCCTGTGTGTTTGTCTTATATAGTCTTTCTGTTCTGCCTTCTCATTGGTTGTAAACCCAAACATATGCCTGCCTCATCATTGCCTGTCTGTAGAGACTTCCAGGTCTTCTATGGTTGGTATTGAGATTAAAGATGGTGTCTCCAATGCTGGCTGTATCCTTGAACACACAGAGATCTACCTAGCTCTGTCTACCAAGTGCTGGGATTAAAGGCATGTGCCACCACTGCCACGCTCTTGCTATGGCTCTAATAGCTCTGACCCCTGGGCAACTTTATTTAATTAAAATCACATTTCAGGCCAGGCGGTGGTGGCGCACGCCTTTATTCCCAGCACTCGGGAGGCAGAGGCAGGCGGATCTCTGTGAGTTCGAGGCCAGCCTGGGCTACCAAATGAGTTCCAGGAAAGACGCCGAGCTACACAGAGAAACCCTGTCTCGAAAAACCAAAAAAAAAAAAAAATCACATTTCAGTACAAGTAAAATACCACCATAGACCTGATTATGGTAGCAAGAATTATTTTATAATTTCTCACCATGTTTTAATTTATGTTACATGAATGATCACAGACAAGACTGTGTGAGTGTAGAGTTTTGGAAATTTAATCTTGAACCAATGAATATTGAATTTGCAATTAGGCAGTTCTCTTATGCAGATCTATCAAATCCTGATTGACACAGTTATGTTAGAACAGAGGTTTGAGAAACAGGTCAATGATTATAACTCAATGTGCCAATTATAGATCTCAGCAGCCAAAATATGCAAATTAGCAAGATCAATCTATCTCATATTAATGACATCCCCTCCACTAGGGAATGGCCTATTCTTTTTCAAAATCAATATAGCTAAATTTTTCATCTTAAAAATACATTATTTATATCATTTTTAAGATTAATTATTGGTATCATTTTTAGTGCATTATTGCTCTTATCTCTGTTTCTGTTCTCCAATGTGTCTAGGTAATCAGTAGTTTTATTCCTTTTCTCGCTAGTGATGTTGATTATTGATTTCTTTATAGAGCAATGTCTCCTTTAGTTTAAGCTTTCCTCATTCTATGTAATTGAAAATTGAATTGAACACCTAATCCTGCCTCTGCTGCCTAGTGCTGGGAAAAAAGTCCTCCAATTTCTTCCATTCTGGGCCTTAACTGGTCAGTAAGAAGAAAAAATAAACCATTTAATGAGTGATCTCCAAATTCTCTTGCTTTTAGTGGAGAGTTATAAATGAAGAGAGACCTGTGCAAGAATTGAGTTCATTGATCAACTTTGAAGCTGGTGGAGTCACAGTGCAGAAAGGGAGAGGCAGGTTGGGGGTTGACAGATTTCCTACTTCAACAGTACTGAGAATAGCTATATGGAATTAAATAATCAATTTCAGATGCTCCATAAATATCCTTATTGGCCATTTCTTGGGGTCCCTAGACAAGGGCAATCAATAATCTGGATAAAGGACTGACATTATCATGAAATCAATTTGCTATAGTTACAGTAGTTCAATCAAAATATATGTAGGTAAAATGTGGCCATGCCTGATGGGACTGTTATTCTTCAGGTTTTAGATATTCACCTAGAGATAAAGGTTTGAGAAATCTTTCATGTGCTCTAATACAAATCCCTAGACTCTGGAGCACATGGCAATTATACGCATTTCAACTTTTCAAGATATATTTTTTGAGATTTTGTCTACATCATAGCCACATCCTCTTTCTTGTCTCCAAGCCATACCATGATCACTCATTGTTTTCTCATTCATGGTCTGTTTTTCTTTAACAAGAGTTATGCAGTAACAACAGTTACTATGTGAATGTGACCTTTTTTGGCTACACAAATTCTCAGCTATGATGAGATAATGGGTTGGCTGTACAACATATTGAGTATTTAACTAAATGCTCTCACAAAGGAATTTGTGCTTTGGATGAGGAAGAGGATATGCTCTAGGAGAGTAGAAGAATGTCTCCAAAAATAGAAACTTTCTAGACTAAGTCCATACCCCCTGGGCAGAAAGGGCAGAGCTGGAAGGACATGGCTCTCTGTGTCCTTTGATCTCTGATCACCCAGTAGGACAGCTGCTGATATTTTAAGGCACAGCTGGGTGGCCCTAGCCAAGGAAAGACTTATGGAATGAGTAAGAAGAGTGGCAGGTAGCTTGCAGATTCGTTCCAGGACTATGTTGTGCTTCTGCTGTAAATAGTTGTAGGGAAGACCACCAGCTATGCCATGGTCAGGATAGGGTATGCCAAACAGGTCTGTTGAGCTCTTATGTCTATTGGTATTTGGATGGATGATGAGCCAGACCATGGTTCTGTTTGTCTATGTGGTGACCTGGGCAGTGGTCCTTATACTTTGAGCTTCACTGTGAATGGATTTCTTGGTAGGGGGAGACTGCAGTCCTGGCATGGGAGGATGTGATTCTTCTAATATCACTGTCCAGTGTGTACTCACAGGCAAGCTTTTGGTGTGCAATTGGAAGACACATTAGAACACTGAAAGTCTGGTTTCTAAAAGTTCTGAATATTGCATTCCAATTTTAGGTTTCTCTCATAAATGTTTTCAGTATTTTAGAAACTGGTAGAAAGATGGTGATGTGGATTGTGTTTCAGCAGTACATTATCAGAACACTTCTCACTTTCTGATCCCACCAGCTGCAATGCTGTGGTTCAGCAGAGTTTACTTCTAGGGGACAAAGGAGTTTGTGAGCTACAGACGTTTTTTAGGTGTGCACGGTGTTGGGTAGATAGATAGGATAGAATTCACATTTAATGCCATAATCCATGTGATATAAAACAGATTATAATTTATTCTTCTATGTTGCTTTGGGATTGGACATCATTGCAGCTCACTTCCCTGAAACCACAAAGAGGCATAAGGGGCTACAGAGCCATAGCAAGAGATCACCTCCTTTTGCAAAGAGAGGCCTAGAGCATGGGGCTTCTGCCTTTGTAAAAAATATCAGTAGCTTGAAGGTTAAAATCAATTGTTCAAGGGTCACTTTGAGTTAATTTTGTGTTAGTTGTGAAGTCTGTGCTTATTTACTTTCTATACACATAGAAGCATAGGGAGCTGAGTAACATTGTTCAAGATCACATTTATCCTGGTTAATTTACCTTTGGTCTCTCATTTATTGTTGACTATATTTTTCTAGCGTTGTTTTTTGTTTTTCTCTTTTTCCTCTATTTTTTCAAAAATATTACTCTCATTTTTGATCACTGTAGCTTAGTAGTATGTATAGAAATCATAATATGTCAACCTGTGTACAATTTTTTTTTCATAATCCCAGTGATCACTTTGAGTGTTTTCACTGTGAAAGCAGCTTTGTAATCAGTTATCTTGTGGTAAATTATTGAGCATTGTTAATGGACTGTGTTCATTTTATGCTGTAAATTTACCATAAGCAACAACTTCAGTTTCATGCATCCATGTTCACAAGTATCATTTGTTTGCTTCTGTATTTATTTAGGTTGTTGTTTATATGTGAAAGACTTTTGGTTTATTGGATAAAACTTGTTATGATTTTAGCAGGTGCCTCAACACATATTCTTTTTGAGAATGACCTGAGTTCTGATACCAAAATTTAAGGTGAGAGGCTCATAGTTATCTACTATTCCAGATCCTGTATATGTATGGAAAACATTCTTCCTCATGCACAAACATATGCAAAAATTGCAAAATAAAACTTGTTTTCAAAATACTTATGACTTATAAAGCAATTAGAGCAAAACAAGTTTTTTTAGGTGTACACTGATACATTCAAAGTCTATTTTTTTAATTTTTTTTAAAGTTTTATTTCTTCACTTTGATTCAGACTTAAAGGCAATCATCAATCATAGGGGAAAAATGGTGTCTAAGTGTTCCTAACAGACTTTCTTTTCTTTATCATTAAAGAATGAGATCCTTTTAAAAGTCAAACTATTTTCTATATAATTAAAACATCAGAAAACTTGAAGTAAACTTCTCTACCATTGGTGGCACACCCTCCTCACACAACACATTTTCTGTTACTGGCAAAGGAGAAAATTACTGTACAGGATGTGGGCTGGTCAGTGATTTCTTGTAGATTGATTTTGATTAGAATCTTTTTGTTCTTGTTTAAGGGACCATGATATATTTGTATTTATATTTTTCCATCTCATTTTTTCTGTGGTGCCATCTATGTTGTTAGTTTTATTATCATCTCATTATATTGTTGTTTCTCTGGAAAATGATGGACCTTCAACAATTTTGTATTCTAAAAATTTCTTCTTATGAGTTCATTGTTTATTTGTTGGTTTATAAATTTTTTTTGGAGATACAGTTTTAATTTTATCTTCTTGATCTTAGAGGCTTGTCTCTTCCCATTTCTAGGGATATGTGTGGTTTCTGGTTGTTGCTATCTTCATGTTTCTGTTTTTGCTGCTTAAATGATTTATAAAATTAATACATTGGCTTTGGATCTTTAAACCTCCTCATATATTATTGATTTTTTTTTCCTAATTAGCCTCAGCTGTAAGCATGACATCGCCTAGAGTGATCTGGGGGTACTTGAGTTGAGAGTGTATCTAGACCCAAATATCTTGTTGCTAAGTCTGAGATAGATTGTGTTAATTTTGATTGATGTGGAAAGGCTCTTCCACTGAGTTGGTAATATCTCTAAGAAAGTGGGCCTGAGTTGGATAAGAGAGCAAGCTTAGTATGAGACAGTGACAGAGCAAGAGAGAAAGCCAGAAAGCAATGCTTCTTTATATTTTACCTTCATATATTAGCTTGAGTTTCTATCCTAAGCTCCCAAAAGGAGGGACTGTGGCCTAGGGGTATTAACAAACCAAAAAAAAAAAAAAAAAAAAAAAAAAAAACCAGAAAAAAACAACAAAAAAACAAACAAACAAACAAAAAACCCAAACCAAAACCTGTTAATTTTGTGAGTTACTTCTGGTTAGAGAACTTAATCACACCAACAGAGAAGAAAGTTGGAATTAAAAAAAAAGTACCCAAAATGTGATTTTCTGAATGCAAAGGACTTGAAATTGTTAGGCCTCTCCTTACTATCTTGAATAGAATTATTGTGTTGTTTTGTTTTCTAGCCCAGGGAGGCCACTGATTCATGGCATCTTTCTTCCCAGCTTCTGAATGCTGGGGTAATATGTCATGTATTTCTATTAATAATAAAAGGTTAGTGTTAAATCAGAAGGCCTGAGTTTACTGTTTCTTGTAAGGTTAGAAAGGAAAGTGGTTCAGCCAATAGAGTTATATTAGAGAGTCCACAGAGACTGAGGGCAATTGTTCACATCCATTGCTCCATTCACGCAATGAGGGAATGACATGAGGGATTTAAAAACAAATACTCAACAAGTTTACGATAATGGTAATCATGTTTTTCTGCTTCTCAGGATTGCAAGAAGAGCTTATTCCAGCTTACTCAACACCATCTGAGTTACTCTGACTCATACCAGTTAGGAGATGGATCCTAGAAAATGGAATTTTCAATAAGAATTATTTAATGTTGGTATTTGCAATTTGCAGCCCTAGAGAGTTTCAGAGAAGTAGGAAATCTCAAGTTAGCGTCATGTGGAATCTTCACATTAGAGTGATTATTTGTTAGTACATGTATTCTATATATTTTAAAGTTTAAGAATTCCCCATCACCTGCCTATACTAATGGATGGTATTATAATTTGTATATCTAGAGTTGCCAACTTTGTCCTGTGACGAAGGTATGTATCTAATCTTTAGCACTATAGAAGTTTCAAACTGGTGTTAACAGGTTCATAGACCAGTGGTTATAGGGAGTTTGGGTAATTGTAGCCACTATTGCTTTAGATAAAATAATATTAATCACTAAAATCTCCCCAATCATGAAATTCACCGAAGATGGTTCAGTAGTAAACCTGAGTTATTTCTTGTTTGTTCAAAAAGCAATCACACAAGACAATATATTTTCATTGACTTTAGGTGCCTGCAATTATTTTATATAAAGTTTATTTACATGTATTAATAAGATCTTGAGACGACTTTTCAAGTCATAGCACATTGCTGTACACGTGCAATAAGCCTGTTCCTGGCAACACATGATCGAGAGAACCAAGTCCTCAAAGTTGTTAATTGGCCACTGTATGTGAGGTCTAGCATGTATGTGCGCTACACGTCCAACAGATACCCACATCACACATACCTCTTTCTTTCACATGCACACACGTATACAAATAGATGCACAATATACATATAAACATGCACACCACACAAAAATACACACACTGCACTCAAAACACAAACTATACACACAAACACAAAAACACACATTCACACAAATATGTGCACAAACATAAAAGCACACAAACATATACAGAGACAAAGATCGCATAAACCACACACACCACACAAACACATACACACAAACATGTGCACACACTTCACACAAAAAGACATACACAGACAAGTATACACACATACACCCACAAAGAAACTTTTAAAAACAGTATTAGTGTTTAAAGAACAGTTCAGATGTGTGTTGAATAAATTTGCACAGAACTGGATGTTTTTCTTTGATTTCTTGTTTTTTATTTGTATGACATAACAGCATGTTCTGACAAGGACTTACCCTATGAAAGTAGTCATTCCTGGTAGCCATAACATAAATATTTGCCAAGTGTGATACTTGGAATACTTTGGCTACTATGAGGAGAAGTTGCATAAAATATTTTGCATTTAATATTAGTGGTTTTGAAGAATTATTTTGAATCTTTATCAGTACCACATGAGGATGTGACTGTAAATGATGGAAGCAGATGTAGAAATCCATAGCTAAGCAATGTGCTGAGCTCCTGGAGTCCAGTCAAAGAGAGGAAGGAGGGATTACATGAGAAGGGAGTTTAAGATTATGATGGGGAAACCCACAGATACAGCTAACCTGAGCTATTGGGAACTCAAGGACTCTGGACTGACAGCTGGGGAACCTAAATAAGACCAAATTAGATCCTCTGAATGTGGCTGACAGTTGTGAGGCTTCTGTAGTGTGTGGCTCCTCTGAAAATGGGACCAGGATTTATCCCTATTGCATGAACAGGCATTTTGGAGCACTTTGCCTATGGAGGGAAACTTTGTTCAGCCTTGATGCAGAGGGGTTGGGGACTTGGTCCTGCCTCAGCTTGATATTCCAGGCTTTGTCAAATCTGCATTAGAGACCTTGCCCTCTCTGAGGAGTGGTTGGAGGCAGGGTGGGGGAAGGTAGTATAAGTAGGTTGAGGGGAAGGAGAGGGAACTGTGGTTGCTATGTAAGATGGAAAAACACTTAAATTTTGAAAATAAATCAGTCCTAAGAAATGACTGTTACTCTTGGAGACACTGAAAATTTAAAGACTCTTGAAGCTTAAGTAATAAAGGATTTTATGTTTTGATCTAATGAAAATAGACCTTGTTTGGACTTGGTTTGATTTTTGACACATTCTGTTTCTGGAGCCCTTACTGTTTTGAAATTTTCATATATACCAGGCTGGCCTGGAACTTACACACAGATCCTTCTGCCTCTGACTCACAAGTGCTGAGAATAAAAGCTTATACCAGCATGCCTGGCCTTCATTTAGGTTCTTTGAATCAGTCTAATCATGTATGCTTGATGGGTCTGGCATTGCTGAGTAGAGCAGGCTGGCTTCAAGCTCTGAAATAAGCTTGTCTTGAACTTCAGAGTCCTGGGATTAAAGTCTACATTGCCACATCTGGCTGAGATAGTCTTTATATGACCAATAAATGTCAATATAGGTTGTACTTTGAAAAAGCAGAATAAATCAAGGGGGGTAAAAATTTTGGGCCAGACTTACTTATTTTGTGACCTGGTTTTTAGGAGGCTGAGGTAACTTTTAATTCCATATTCATGAGAGGATGGCCTTTTCTTGTAGCTCTTAGCCCCACACAAGTCAATGCCCAGCTTATGATTTACACATGTAAACTGTGACAATGTTTCTCCTTTTTTCATACTGCACAGGTTTTGATTCAGAGTTGAAGAATAATCTTGTTTTTCATTCACATCTGCTTGACTTCTGTTTGTTCTTTGACCTTTGTGGTCCATGTCTTCACAAATTAGTTCTAAATCAATCATCATTACTCAGTTGTTCTTTTAAAAAGCTTATTTGCTCTTAGAATTACAATTTTTTGCATATCTTGGATTTATTATTCTAGACAATTTCATCTTGGAGTGAAACCCAGGCAGGGCTCATGCTAGGCATTGCTCTACCACTGATCTGCTTTCTTCCTTAGAAATACTTGTGTGATGTCTGAACATATTTTTTTCTTTTTTTATGATCTCAGTAAATAGACCAACCTCTTAGCTTAATAAATCTTTTGTATGAGATTTTACTTCCTCTACTTTACTTAGAAAATTGTGCAGTTAGATGACTTTATTTCTTAGTTTTTAAGTTTTTTTGTTACATACAGCTTGTCTTTGAACAAAGACTCATGTTTTTCTTGTGGATAATATTGAAACTGTGTAAGGAATTTCTTTCATTTTGTCATAAAACCTAATATGTGTTGTAGCTAAATTATATCTGCCCAGTTTTTAAAATTGTAATTAATGAATTATTCAATATATCTGAGCTAGTTTTGTTGGGTAGCTTTCCTGGAATTTATCTATATAGATCATGCTAGTCTCACCCTTAAGGTAATCCTACTATGTTCCAAAAGCTGGGATTACAGTTTTGTGTCCAATAAACTATCATTTATTTTCCAGGTATTTTCTCCCCTCATAAATGTCTAATTAAGTGATTGTGTACTGCAGTAAATGTGAAATCAGCTAACAAATGTAGCTCTTGCTTACAAATAGATAACCATTAGGCTAGATTTTTTTTTTTATTCTTGAGTTGGAAGTTAGGAATTTTGAGTTCAGATTACTTAAATTCAGGATACATTTTTAGTCCTATGGTAGTTTGGAGACATTACGCTTAAGTGATACTATTATTACTTTTTTATAACTGAAACAATGTCCCAGAATGGTCCAGACAAATACAATTTAAGGAATAAAGTTTTCCTACACTCCCAGAGTATGTTCTTCTAGGTCACTGAGAAAAGGTTATGCTCCTTGAAGGGGAACTCAGTGCCTTGCTTTGTCACAGTGATAAACCTGTTTATCCAGTGTGGCTTTAAGGACAAGTTTGGTGTTTTCCGTGAATGTAGGGGCCCTGGGTTATGAAGGAGGTGAACAAGAAATTATGCATAGCCAGAATCCAAGAGTGCTATTTGTCTGTACTTCAGCCTACTGAAATTGTGTATGCAATCCTTGTGCTTGATTTTACACTATTGCCTTTTTATGTTTATAACTCACACCATATGTAGCCACTCCTGACCCACTCATTTTCTTAGCACATTTCTTACAAGAAGATGGCAGTTTTAATTTAAGGTTTCCTATGTTTGTACTTTGCCTACATGTATGTCTGTGTACCACTTGTATTTCTGGTACCTATCAAAGCCAGAAGTGGATGTCAGATTCCCTGCAAATGGAATAAAAGATGACTATGAGCATCCATGTCAATGCTAGAAATCAACCCTAGGTGCCCATTAAAAGTAATCACTGCTGTTACTTACTAAGCCTTTGCTACGTCCCCTCAGTTTTTGCCCCCATTATAGGAAATCTGTTTGATCCTGTCTCTGTTAGACTTTATTGCTATTGTGTATTTAGTTGAGTTTTTTTGCAACAGGCTCTCAGGTAGCCCATAGTGACCTTGACCTCATTTGAATCCTTGAAATTCTGTTCCTTCTATGTTTCAAAAAGTGCTAGAATTACAAGTGCTCACCAGAATCACAGCTGTTATGGGTCAAAGCATCTGCACTGACTCCGCCTTTCTTCTTGCTGTATCTCTCTTGGATTACCCACTTCATTCTGTTCTGCCTTGTCAAAGGCCATAGCAGCTTCTTTATGAACCAATAGAAGCAACACATACTCACAGAATGCAGAAAGACAATACCACAGCAGCTGTGCATGTCCCACTTTATGACTTGGTGGGTTGGATAACCTCCAGCTGACAATGGGCAGTTCAGGTCACATGGTAAGGGGATGGCCCACTGTCAAATGTTCAGTTTCTCCCAGTGACTGGAATTAATGAAATGTGCTCTCATGCTTGGCCATATGTATTTTTGAAAATGATTCTATGGGTACCAGTGACAGACACTTCAAATGACTTTAAGAGGTATTGTGTTGTTCTAATTCTCCAATGCTCCTTTTCTTGTATGTAATTCAGTTCTCTCTCTCTCTCTTTCTCCCTCTCTCTCTCTCATTCTGTGTGTGTGTGTGTGTGTGTGTGTGTGTGTGTGTGTGTGTGTAGACTGTGGCACAGGCTTTAAAACTCACAATGATCTTCCTGCCTCTGTGCCCAGTTTGCTGGCAGTTAAAGAATGCACTACCACTCACAACTTGAAAAATAGTTTATATGGTCAAAGTCTCCTCTTCTTATGGTGGACAGGGAAGTGAGGAGATGGTGTCAGGACTCCTGATACTGGAGTTAGAGAAATTAGTGAGTCTCAGTATGTACTGGGAATGGAAGCTGGATGCTCTGAAAGAATCTCCAGTGCTCTTAACTGGTAGGATATTTTCCAACCTAAGTTTTCTATTCTTGATTATGTTTCCTATGCAAGGTAGCCAAGTCAGGGTCAGATACCAGATGCTGATTAAAAAGTAGAATTCTCCTGAGAAAATTAACCTCAGACAAAGATGAGGCCCCCTAATTATTTAGCCAATATAACATGGTCAGCCCATTATCCATATATATAAAACCAACAAGTATGGATGCAGGAGATTGTATTAATGCATTTCAGCATACTTATTCACCCACACTTAAAAAGGGAAAATTTGGAAAGGATTTGGAAAGGGATGGAATGAAGAGATAAAAGGGGAAAGTGATGTAATATCTTTTACTTTAAAAATTATGAAAATAAATTTTAAATAAAAAAGGAGCTAGATTGACAGCTCAGCTATTAAGAGCACTGGGTGTTTTAAGAGGACCCATGTTTCATTCCCAGAACCCACATGGTTGCTAACAATTTGGTGTAACTCTAGTCCCAGGCATCTCTTGCTTTTTTCTGGCCTTGGTGGGCACAACACACAGACACATATAGGCAAAGCACTTCATAAATACTTTTTTAAAGTTATAAAAAGGAAAGAATGAAATTATTTACAGTGATGTCACAGCCCTGAGCCAGAAAACAAACCAGGGCTCATTCAAATGAACTCCTGCTGGTCTTGCATGGAAGCAGCTGTGACCTTCTGCTAAGCCAGCCTGCTCAGAGGGGAAAGCAGTTTTGTTCTGAGTTTAACTTTTAACATTTCTCTATTCTAATGGTGAAGCTTGCTTCTGTAATTCCTCTATGTAATCCTAAATTTTTCATTTCTGGAATCTCCTCAGGTTCTGTTTTCTTCCTTGTTTTTATTTCAATTGTCAGGTCTTAAACAGTAGTATTTATTTCCTTTAATGATTTTTTTGTTTTATCTGGCTTTATTTAAGAGGTTTATTGTTTTATTCCAATTGTTTGCATTTTCCTAGCTTTCATGGAAGAGTTTATTGATTTCCTCCCATTGTTTGTTTGTTTCTGCTTTCATGAATTTATGTAAAGTATTTATTCATTTTTAAGGGCCTCTATCATCTCTATATATTTGATTTTAAGTTTTTTCCCTTATATTTCAATTATTTTTGAGTATTTAGGGCCTGCTATGGTAGCATACCTGGGTTCTGGTGGTGACATAGTGCCCTGACTTTTATTAATTATGTTCCTTTGCTAGGCTTCTAGGTTAAGGGTGATAATAGGTCTAGGTGCTGGTTTATAGCATCATCTTTGTTTGATGGCAGTTTTGTTCCTGGGTTTGTGTTTGCTCTCTGGAATTTCAAAGTGAGTGTTGAATGATTGTTGCCTTCTTCCTGGCCTTGGCTTGTGTGTTCAAGGGAGAATGCTTGATGATGTTAGGAACTAGGAGAAGAGGAATGCAGGAGAGATGATCTTCAGGTGCACTGGAGGCATGGAGACGGAAGAGAGTAAGCTGCCTCTGATGTTCTACTCCACTGATACGTGTAACTTTTAAAATCAGCTGTGGGGTAAGAGACAATGTAGTAGATCTGCAGATATCCTAACTCATCTTCTGGAAGCTGTGGTGAGTAAATGACCAAAGAGTGTCCACCCCAGTTGTGTGATGGGACTCAGATATGAAGTGAGTAGGGAAGGGTAGGTGGAGATGGTCTTTGAAATCCACAGGAGACAGGGAAAGAGAGAGGAGAAGCTGCAGCTGGAGTTCTGTTTTAGCCTTCAGGGCAATCCAGAGTATTGGATCCCTGAGAGTGGGGAAGGTCTGTGGATAGTCTTCCTGGTCCCATACCCAACATCTTAATACTGATTCATTAGGTTCCCAGGGATCATTTATTTACTTATTTAGGCTTCTGTTGTGGCTAATCTGTGAAAGACATTTCGTTTATTGGAAAAAAAAAGTAGTATTTGGGGTGCAAATGTCACTCAGCAATTACTCTTCTTGGGGAAGTTCAGATATGAGCACCCAAGTTTGGAGGCTTATAATCAACTACTATTCCAGATCCAGGGGATCTGACATGCTCTTTGTTCTGTCACCTATACACACATGGAAAATATTCTTTCTCATACATACAAGTATATACATACAATGAGTCTAGACTTGTTTTCAAAAGCTTTTATGGCTTATAAAGCAGTTAGAGAAATCAGGTTGCTTTAAGTTATAATAAAATCATACAATATCTTTAAAAAAACTATTGTCTTTCATTTATTTAAAAAACAGTTCGTTTCCTCACTCTGATACAGGTTTATATCTAATCTTCAATCATAGGAAACAAAATTACTTCTAAATTTTCTAACAGACATCTTTTTCTTTATCAAAGGAGAATGAGTTAGTATTAGTAGCCAAAACTATTTTCTACAATGTAGAAATATCAGGCTTCAAGTGAATGATTCCAATTTTGTTGGAGCAGGTCTCCTTATCCAACCCATTTTCTATTATTGGTGAAGGAGAGAACTGGAGTGCACAGGGTGAGTGGTGGTCAATGATTTCAATGATTTTGATTTTCATCAGAAACTTATAATTCTTTTTCAAGGGACAATGTTATATTTGTAGGTCTGTCTTTTTGTCCCCTTTTATCAGTGTTACCATCTGTATGGTGTGAGTTTTTTTATTAGTTATGATATAGTTATATTGTTTCTCTGGCAAATGACAGAACTTGACTTACTTTTATTTTATGGAAAATTGCTATATTATGTTAGGAGTTCTTTAGGTTTTTGATTTGGAGACTTTCTATGGAGGAACAATTTTAGTTTTTTTCTTCTTGATCTTAGAAACTTGTATTTCTTCATTTCTTGGTGTATCTGTATTACTACTTGTTATCATCATCATTTTTTTCTCTTTAATTTATTGATGTAGTTGAATCATTGGGTTTTGGTTTGTAAAGTCTCATATATTATTGTCTCTGTTTTCTAGCTACTTTCAGGTGTCAACATTTCCAAGCTCACAGTCACCTTTGGAAACATCTGTTGAGGATGTATCCCATCAGAGTAGCTAGTTGCTAAGTTTTTGACAGATTTTGTTGATTGATGATGGATGGGTGATATCCCTTCCACTGAGTGTGCAATATTCCTAAGAAAGTTGACCTGCACTAGATAAGACAGTGAGATTTGCATAAAAGACAATGACTATGTTAGAGAGAAAGCCTAGAAACAACGATTCCTCATGGTTTTTGCCTTCAGTTGCTAGATTGAATATCTATACTAAGCACTGACAATAGTGGATTGTGATCTGCCAGAATGAGCCAAATAAGCACATTTCTTACCTAAGGTACTTTTGTGTAGAGAATTGATTCAGAGGAAGAAAAAAGCAAGTTGTAACAGAATGTGGTAAACCCAAAGTGATTCTGTTGTTCAAAGGTGGTGGGAATGGTGTCTTTTGGGGGAATGTTGAACATATCAAAATTTAGATGGCAAAGGACATAGAAAGCTGCATTATGGGCTCAATTGATCATTCTTGTAATACTTTGAATAAAATACTGTTAAAAGTACTGCAAACAATGGAGGTAGAGGTCAAAGGATTTCAGCAGGAATTAAAATAGAGGTCATTTATGTGATAATTTGGACCCTAACTTTTCTTATTTTCCCATGCCCTCAAGAAATTGATTGAGTAAGGAAGAATTAAAAAAAATAATGGGGGCTGGAGAGCTGGCTCATAGGTTAAGAGCACTGTCTGCTCTTCCAGAGGTCCTGAGTTCAATTCCCAGCAACTACATGGTTGCTCACAACCATCTATAATGAGATCTGATGCCCCTTTCTGGCATATGGCAAACTTGCAGAAATAACATAATTTACATAATAAAAAATAAATCTTTAAAAAAAATAATGGGACTGATTTCTTAAATGGAATATTGATTTTCTTGGATAGCTATTACTTATGGTTCATTCAGTACAACATTACAAAAATCAAGAAGTGGACATAAATAAATGAAAAGTCTATTGGTTGTAGAGAAAAAGAGCACTATGAATTTGCAGAAGGTAGTCAAATGCTGAACAGAGTCAGGAATGTTCAGGGAGATTATCACCATTAAAAAGAAGGCCCTTATTCTACATCAGAAGCCTAGCAAAGTGTCCCAAGGGTAAGAATCCATCCTTATATGCCCTCAGTTAGTGGAGGGATTAGGCAAAGTGATTGCCATTCCCAGGAAGCAACTTTATTCAAAGCCTGCTGCAACTCTGGTCCAAGCATGGCAGAGGCCATCACAACTTAGAAACCAAATTAGGGAGAATCATTGATGTTGAACTTGTTCTGGAGACCAGAATGATGTAAAATTTAAGATTATACATTTTTAGTCTGCATTTTCAGTTCAGCTCTGTTGTAGGAATCTGTGTTTGGTATGGTAAGCGCTCCAGTGAGAGGACTGTCTGAGTTCATTATATGATACTATGGGGATGAAGCCTGAGTTGTATTTTGAGACCATAAGATGTTGAAATAATTAAGCTATGAAATATCTTACATAGAGAGCTAGCTACATATAGGGAATGGAGGTAACCATAGAGAGAGATGTGTGGAAAGTTGTGGAGAGAGAGATCCATCTAAGCCCTTTGAAAATGAAGCCTCATGTCTCTAACACAGAGCTAGCTACCATATTCAATGGTTACCCTGCTGGGTTTCAGTCTTCCCTTGGTCCAATCTTTCCTCACTGTGTCTTAGTTCTTTTCCTTTGGGATGGTAATGGATTTTCTGTGCCATTCACATGTTGGAAATATTTAAATTGTTTTCTGATTTTATAAGATGCCAAAGTCAAGAATTTGTCTTGAGTGTCAAAAGAGACTTTGGACATTTCAACAGTGTAGAAGTTGTTGTAGACTATGAGAATCATTGAAGTGACTAAATACATTTTCTTCATAGATGACACTTGAGCCTATAGTGACCTGGGTGAGAATCTAGTTAATTGAATAAAAAGCTCCCAGATGGATGAGGTATTTGAACATGTGTCTCTCCTTGGTGACTTTCTTTGTGGTACTTGTGGAACCTCTCATGATAAAATATCTCATTGGGGCTGGTGATATGTGCTTCTATAGCCTCAACCCATTTCCTTTTCTATGTTTCTACTATGTTGTGGTTGAAATGAATGAGCCAGCTTTCTTCTTGTGCTGCCATGACTTCACCACCAGTATAGATAGTATCATCAAATCACATAAAATATAATTGATGGAATTGATATTCAAGGCTAAGCCACTTTGCTAACCTGAATTTTTTTTAAAATTTTGTTGTTCCTATTTTTGTTTCTGAAGAAACACTTTGACTGAGTAACCCTGACACTCCTAAAAGTAGCTCTGTAAACCAAGTTGGCCTCCAACTCAGAGATTCACCTGACTCTTGCTCCCACATGCTGAGATTAAAGGTTGTTCAACATTCCAGGTTTTTTAAATATATATTATTGGGTGATCATCCTAGAGTATATGTTTTTGTAAATGTCAAGCATTTGTTGTTTTGCTGAGCTTTACTCCCCAGTTTCAATTTTGAAATTCAGCTGAAGATACTATTCTCTTCTTAGATGTAGTGTCTGGGACTTCTGAGTCATTAGATTACAATTGTGTGACATTCTTCTTGCTTTTTGTGTTTGTTTTGATGTTTTTTTAATGAATATGATTATTTTGTCTATATACATGGATGTGCACCACATGTACACCTCTCCTCACAGTAGTCCAAAGAGGGTCTTAGAACCCACAATCTTGGAATAATGAACAATTGTGTGATTCCACCATATAAGTTCTGACAATTGAGCCCATCTGTATGCAAGACCAGTAAGAAATCTTTTACTTATGAGCCATCTCTCCTTCCTGTATTGATTATTTATGATCATCATTGATATTGCTAATGTTATCTTCTTTCTATTTGTAACTGTTTAAATGCACAGTTTCTTTTAGTAAGATTTATTAATGTACAGTTTAAACTGGAGCAATTCAGGTTTCTGGAAAATGAATAGAGAACTGGAGTGAATGCCAAACTGTTTGTAGGATCTTCAGTAAAAAAAATAAAAAAAATCTCTGAGTTCATCTTATCTTTTTTGTTTGTTTGAATAGAACATTCAGTGCAGATGCAGTTAGCATAGACTAGGTTAACTTTCACCTGAGAAGCACATATACCTGCTTCTACCTTCTAAGTTCTGGGATTAAAGGCATGAGCCAATATACTCAGCTTACAAATCTTCTCTTTAGTTAATAATTGTTTATATAATTTCTCTGATGGGTGCTTAGTACTGTTGAAGTTTTTGCTTGTCTCTCTATCTCTGTTCATAGGCATTTCTCTTGCAAGGTGGTATCCTGTTCAGAGCATTCAGAAATAATAGAGGTCAACCTCCTATTCAGTTTATTTGTGAAGTAATTTGATTTCATTGTAATGTCTGAGTTATAGAATTTGTGTAGCTATAAGCAGAATTATGTGGCTATATTCTCAAAGAAGCACACATTTACAATGTTGTATCATGTTTTTTGTTTTATACCTATGGTTGGCATATTTATGTATGACATATTTTAGAATGCAGTGACCTATAATGAGGTGCATGTCAACATCACTCAGGAAGAATGGGCATTGATGGATCCTTCACAGAAGAATCTCTACAAAGATGTGATGCTGGAGACCTATATGAACCTCACAGCTATAGGTAATACTATAAATGTTCCTCCACATTTTAAATAAAGGGACAACAGTTTCTTAGTTATTGATGCTCTTCTTCAATTCTGTTTGAGAATGAGGAAAAACAAGGTGAATAAATCAGATTTGGTTCTAAGGATCTCTGAAGGTAGTAATGTAAAATTTTCAGTATCCTGTCGTATTTCATACATTTTCTTGTCCTATGTTTTAGGCTACAACTGGGAAAATATTGAAGTTGAAGAACATTGTCAAAGTTCTCAAAATCATGGAAGGTAATTTTCTTGTAAAGGCTCATAGAAATGGGCCTCTAGATATACATAATTTATATGGATGTTTTAATTAAATGAAACAGTGTAAATAATTACAGCTTAAAATGCATTGATGATCACTAAATGCTCATAAAGACACATGGCAGGTAAGTGAATTGTGTTTGTAAGTGATTCTTTTAAGAAGGAAGACAAAAATGCCTACGACAAATCACCATTTGAATAATAGCATCATCAAAACTATGCTGTACAAATGGCAATCCATTTAGTTTCAAAGTATTTCATATTACAAAAGATATACTCATTGAATATGTGATAAGAATATATACACAACCTTGTAATAAGCAAATAGTTCATAGTATAGTTACTCATATAGTGGTTCTGTCTTTGCTAATTTTAGTTAAATAGGTAGTTAGAGTCAAGAGTAAAGCGGTGGTTGTTGTAGAGAAACATTATTCCCTATACCACATGTTGATGAGGAACAGAAAGTCCAACTGTAAATGAAATGTGGAAATATTCTTGGTGTTATTCTTTCTTTAATAGTTATATTATATGTCACTTTGAATACCAGCCATAAAAACGTAAGGACATGGAAGAAGCAATGTACATCTCTCAATCTCAGAACACCTACAAGACATGTAGTAGTCCAATGTTGAGTAAACTTGTTGAATGTGATTCAAGTTTACAAACAATTGGTTTTCCAGCTTCATTGAGAATATATCAACAAACATACCCTAGAAAGGCCCAAAGAGTTCTAGGACTGTGTAAATGCTTCTGTTTGTCCTGGTTCACATTGAAAATATAGCATGACTCACAATATAGGTAACTTTATCAATGGAACAAGGGGCATAAATGTCCAAATTTTCCCAGTTCTCTTCAAACATGTTAAAAACCACAGAGAACACTGATGCCACAAATATTAGCCAAGTAATAAAGGCTCTTACCATCAAGGCATATTCAAATATGCAAAGTCATCCTTAATGCAGAGGAACAACATGATTCTAAACAACATGTTAAAACCTTAAGATCTCACTTCTCTTTATACTTAGACCAAATTGTAAAATTAATTCATGAAGATATAAATACTCAACAATGTAATGAATGAAGTAAAGCTTTTAAATGTTTCAATTATTCTTGCAGGCATGAAAGAAGTCATACTACAGAGAAATCATATGAATATATATTGAGTGTGGTAAATCCTTTGAATATCATAGTCATCCTCAAAGGCATGAAAAAACACATACTGGAGAGAAACCCTATGAATATAATCATTATGGTAAAGCCTATGCACACCCCACTCATCTTCAAGTACATAAAAGAACACATACTGGAGAGAAACCCTATGAATGTAATCAATGTGGTAAAGCCTTTACACAGCCATATAATCTTCAAGTACACAAAAGAATACATACAGGAGAGAAACCCTATAAATGTAATCAGTGTGGTAAAGCCTTTGCTCAACACAGTGCTCTTTATTTGCATGCAAGAACACATACTAGAGAGAAACCCTATAAATGTAAACAATGTTGTAAAGCTTTTGTATATTCCAGTCATCTTCAAGTACATAAAAGAACACATACTGGAGAGAAATCCTTTGAATGTAAACAATGTGGTAAAGCTTTTGTATATTCCAGTCATCTTCAAGTACATAAAAGAACACATACGGGAGAGAAACCGTATGAATGTAATCAGTGTGGTAAAGCCTTTACACAGCCATGTAATCTTCAAGTACACAAAAGAACACATACAGGAGAGAAACCCTATAAATGCTATCAGTGTGGTAAAGCCTTTGCTCAACACAATGCTCTTCAACAGCATGAAAGAACACATACTGGAGAGAAACCGTATAAATGTAATCAGTGTGGTAAAGCCTTTGCTCGACAGAGTGATCTTCAAAGGCATAAAAGAACACATACTGGAGAGAAACCCTATGAATGTAATCAATGTGGTAAAGCCTTTACACAGTCATATAATCTTCAAGTACACAAAAGAACACATACAGGAGATAAACCCTATAAATATAATCAGTGTGGTAAAGCCTTTGCTTGTCACTCTCATCTTCAAAGGCATGAAAGAATACATACTGGAGACAAATACTATGAATGTAAACAATGTGGTAAAACCTTTGCACAGCCTAGTTATCTTCATGTACATAAAAGAACACTTACTGGAGAGTAACCCTATGAATGTATTCAGTGTGGTAAAGCCTTTGTTTGTCACAATGCTCTTTAATTGCATGAAAGTACACATGGGAGAAAAACCCTATGAATGTAAACAATGTGTTAAAGCCCTTGTATGTAATAGTGAACTTCAAAGGCATACAAAAACACGTATTGGAGAGAAACCCTATGAATGTAATCAGTGGGAAAAAGCCTTTGCACAACACTGTCATCTTCAAAGGCATGAAATTACACCTATTGGAAAGAAACCCTATGAATGTAATCAGTGTTCTACAATCCTTTGGTCATCACTTTCATCTAAAAATTATAATATAGCGCATACTGGAGTGAAGCATACAATTGTGATCACTGTGGTAAAGCCTTTGTTCATCATAGTGCTCTTCAATTTAATGAAAGAACACATAATTGAGAGAAACCATATGAATGTAAACAGTGTGGTAAAGCCTTAGCACAGCCCAGTCATCTTCAAGTACATTAAATAACACATACTGGATAAAAACCCTAAGAATGTAATCAATGTGGTAATGCCTAGTCACAACACAGAGCAACCCTAAAACTGTAGTTTAGTGTGTAATTGGTCTCTTAAAGTCTTTGCATATAACATTAGACTTTGAGGTTCTGAAAAAAACTCATACCAAAGGCAATCTGAATATATATGAATTGTTATGATTTCAGGCCACATACTTACATTCAATTACACAAAATTAATTATTTTGGAAAAAAATCTAAACAGTCAACAATCTGTTCAAGCATTATAATGTCTCTTCTTATTTTGTTTACACATGTCAACTAATATGGACAAAAGGCCTATAAATTTAAATGATAAGGTAACTGAGACAGGGTCTTTACATATCCCTGGCTGTCCTGGAACTCATTTTGTAGAGCAGGGTGGCCTCAAACTGAAAGAGAGCCACGTGCCTCTGACTCCTGAGTACTGGCATTAAGGGTGTGCACTACCATGCCCATCACTTTCCATCTTTTTGCGTTTCTGCTTTTGAAGGCTAACTGACCTACACACTTCTAGAAGACACTTCTCTTCAAATACATGAAATAATAAATTCTGGTGTAAAATTTCATAGATGTGTATCATTGCTTTTCTATTGCTTTGGTAATGGATCATATCTAAGTGAACTGAGAAAAGGATTTAATTTGGCCCTTGGTTCCAGAGCAATATATGAACCCTGTAAAAGTGGCATGGAAACAAGTGTCAGACATGGCAGCCAAAGCAGGCAGCTAAGAATTCACATTCTTGTCCTGCAGCAGAAAGCAGAAAGTGTAAATTGGAAATGGTGTGCATATGTAAATACTCAGGCCAACCCTCAAAACTGATTTCTTCCAGCAGGGTACCATTTTCTAAATCTTCTCAAATATTTACACAGACTGAAAATGATAGAGTACTCTGACTTCAAGCCTACATGCTTGCTTTCTGTTATATGGACTAATTCATGATGAATAAAAACTCTGTAATCCTTTAGATGCCTCAAAACCCATGTTACCAAAATTATAATAGAAAAACATTCATGATTAAAAATTAGTTTAAAGATTTGCTTTTATTTTAATTATGCTACGTGTGTGTGTTTGTGTGTGTGTGTGTCTGTCTGTCTGTCTGTCTTCCTCTGGATATATGAATGTTCATTCTGGTTCCCAAGAAGGTTAGACCCTTGGAGCTTCTTGCAAGAATTACTGGAAGTCATCCAAAACCTGATCTTGGTCCAGGTAATGAACTTGTGTTAAAAGCTTGATCATGTCTCTATCCCTGTCAATATTTTAAAGCTTTTTATATTCTCTTGATATAAGAAAATAGATAGGTACTCATATAAAAGAAAACTATTTATGTAAGCAATTTGGTTAAAACTTTAAATAACGCAATTGTTTTCAGTTTCATGGAAAAAAACCTTGTTTAAGTCTTTTGTTGTAGATTTGAAGTAAATAAATTATTACCCAAGTTAACTGAAGACTGATATGAAGATCCCATTGCAGCTTCTATTTGGCAACATTTGAGTAAGATACTGAAGTGTGGGATATAAGGCCAATTCAATTAGTAAAGTTTATTTTGTGGTCCTTATATTCATTCTGTGGCTTTTGTTCACCTTCTTTGGCACTTTCACTTATTCAGAGGTACTTATCTGCTGCCTTGTATAGAATGGGATAAGGATCATCTATATGGTTCATTTTTATTTAACTCTCAGGCAGTATGTGATCACACTTTTCAAGTAAGGGTGTTTGTGAAACGGTGGTGGATTTTTTGTTCATGGTTTTATTTTTAATATTTTTTCATAAATTCCCTTGAAATGTTGTTTGTTATCTGCTTGGTTTGAATGTCAGTAATTAGTCATGGATACATTAGAATTCATGATCCTTGTGTGTCAGTCTCCTAAGAACAAGTCTAAGGGTAGATGATGTACTTTCAATGATTGTTGTTTTGTCAAAAGTGTAGGGAAAGGGGCATGGGTAAAGAAACCCACAATGACCCTGGAGCCCAGAATTAGGGAAAGATGACACAGATAAGGCTAGTTTAAAAAAAGCACAGTTTGGCTCAAATCAGTGCCATCTCTGCCCCTGGCCAACTAACTTGTGAAACTAACCAATCACAGAATAGGATAGTAGAATCCTGTCCCTAGGGCTCAGAACCAGGGAAAGAAACACAACTTATGTTTTGGACCTGAGCCAGAGAAATGAACTAAGGAAACATGCCCTGACTCTGAAACTGGTGCCAAAATAACACTCTTGGTCCCTAGAATCAGAGTCAGTGAAATAAATATGCCCTTCCCTTAAAGGTAGTGTCAAAAAGCCAAGAAAGACCAGTGAAAGGAAAACAATTTGTCCCTGTAATCAGGACCATCTTTGTCCTAGCCCACAAAACTGGCCAAACACTGGGCAGAAAAAATACTGATTGGTTGACTCCATCCCCAAAACATCCTATATAAACTGCCCTGCCTGGTCAATTGTCCTCTCCACCCTGGTAGAAGAAGCAGCTACTCTCCTGGACTCCTCCTACCCCCCAAAAAATCTCAAAAGTGTTTTGGGTGTGAAGAGCTTCATTCACTGGTGCACGGAAGAACCTTATTGGGATGTCCCAAGTTGTTTTGAGCAAGGGGGAGCTGAATAGAAGAACCTTACTAAGATATACCATAATGGATTGAGCAAGGAGGAGCTGAACAAAAGTACCTTGCTGATGTTTCAAGTTCATTGAGCAAGGGGGAGCTGAGCAGAAGACAGAGCAAAAGACCTGAAAAGTAACCCTTTTGTCCTGAGCCAGAGGAGATTGCTATATTTTTGTAATTTCTTTGGCCAGAAAAGCAGGGCTTTGCTAGGAAGCCCCCTTAAGAGGGTGCTGAACAAAGCTCCGCTGTAGTGGGTCTCCAGGAGAGGAGGAGGATTGCTATATCCTGCAGGGAGATCATCACCCATCACACCAGGTATAGCTTGACTTTTCCGAAGAGTCGGGATACCCTTCCCTACTGAAGTACTTCCAGGCCTGACTTTCCTGAGAAGTCAGAAAATCTTTCCTCCAGGGTTGGGCTAAACAGCTCCAGGTTTCCAAGACACCTGCCGGGCAGAGTTGTTGTTTTGAGCAGCTTGAGGTGTCTGGGATACCTTGCCCTCTAGGACTGAATTGTCTTTTTGCAGTTCCAGCTATCAGAGCTGTGCTAAGCAGCTCAAAGTGCTTTCTGACTCTCAGGTAGTCAGGATACCTTTCCTCAGATTTGCAAAGCTCATGTTTTGGTGCCAAAATCTGGGACCAAACTCAGAGTTGTTGGAACCTTTTTACTTACAAATACATTTTAATGAAGTTAATTTTAAAATAATTAAGAGAGAATAAATCATTAAATATTTCATGTATGTATCCAAAGAAACATTTTCATCTATCTGGAAGAGATGTAATAATTTAAGGGAGTCAGTAATCAACTGTATATTTCACAATAAAATTAATGTGCAATGAATATGTATACATTATTTAAAGTCCGATGCATCTTCATGTCCTCATCTGTTATGCAGTTGGCACATCATCCCAAAGTATTGTCTTCTAAGGGAATTATCCAGAGATGCCAGATAATGTAATAACAGTGAGATTTATTTTGTGGGGTCTACTTTTGTCCAACTTCATATGGTGATCAACATTACATTACAGACATGCACAAGAAAGACATTTCCACCACACCTGTCTCTTTGATGCTCAAATAAAATTAGTTGTAATATTAAATCAATAAAATACCATCTTTTCAGATTGTAAACATTTTCCTTGAAAGATAATGCAAAGTAGGAGAAATTGAATGATAAATCCTATTTGCAAATGAAAATGATATATAGCTATCTCTTTTTTTCCCCATTTTATTGCATCTGAATTTATTTAGTTTATTCTGAGGACCAAACATTTGTTCATAGCAGTTTCTCAGATCAACAAATGAATGTGAGAGACTATCTTGAATGTCAGTTATTAGTCATGGATATTATATAAATTCATAATCTACATGTGTCAGTCTTAGAACAAGTCAAAGGGTAGATGATTTACTTCCAATAATGGTTATTTTCTCAAAATATTTTAACAATATTAATGTTAAAATACTTAATAGATTATATAAAAACATTAAATACTTATGTGTGTATCCAAAGAAACATTTTCATCTATCTGAAAAGATTTAATAATTTAAGTTAATTAGTAATCAACTGAACATTTTACAAAAGAACTTGATGTATTATGCATATGTATATATTATTTGAGGTTCCATGCATCTTCATGTCCTCAACAGTTATCCATTTGGCATAATACCTTGAAGTATTGCCTTCAAAGAGAATTATAGAGATGCCAGATAATGTAATAGCAGTGACATTTACTTAAAAAAATCTGGTGTGTGTGTGTGTGTGTGTGTGTGTGTGTGTGTGTGTGTGTGTGTGTGATGTGATGTGACTATGGGTTTTTAGGCCATGACAGAAATATGAAGAATAGAAGACAACTTTGTGGGGTCTACTTTTTTCCATCTTCACATGGTGATCAAGATGAGGTCACAGTCTTGTGCAACACAGACATTTCTAACAGAGCTGTCTCATTGATGCTTAAATAAGATTAACTGAAGATTAAAACAGTAAAATATTATTTTTTTCTGATTGAAAACTTATTTTCTTTTAAAGATAATGAAAATAGGAGACATTGACTAATAAATATTATTTGTGAATAAAAATGATATACTCATATCTCTTTTTGTCTTTTTCTTGCATGTTGAATGACTTAGTTTATTCTTAGGACCAAAAATTTTTTCATAACACTTTCTCCAAACAACAAATCAATGTCAGAGAGTAGTTTCTGTGAGTAAAGGTGGTTGATGCTAAGCCTGCTGTCCTGAATTCATACTCCAGGAACCCATATTGCTCCTACAAATCTTCCTTTTATTTCTACACTTCTGGTGTGGCATATGGACATTCACATACCGGCACGTACATAAATAATTTCAAAACACAAATAGGTGCCATTTAGGTAACTGGCAAACAAGTGATTCCCTGGCTTTCATCTCTGGAACTCACATAGGATGAATAGATAGCAGACACATAAGTTGTCCTCTCACTGCTACATACACATCATGGCAGAAGAATAGCATCAGTACATTCTGGACTACATTTCCCAGGATGCCTTCCTCCACAGCATGAGTACACTCTGGCTTCATTTCCTAGGATGCCTTTCCCTAGAGCTTCACTACATAAGGACTTCATTTCCCAGGATGCCTTTCTGTAGATGCTCACTATGTTCTGGACTTCATTTCCCAAGATTCCTTTCTCTATAGCATCAGTACATTTGGACTTTATTTTCTAAGATGCATATCTCTACAGCATCACTACATATTGGACTTCGTTTCCAGGATGACTTTCTCTAGAGCATCAGTAATTCTGAATTTATTTCCCAGAATGTGTTTCTCTATGGTCTCAGTACATTTGAACTTCATTTCCCAAGATGCCTTTCTCCATGGCACCATGATATTTGAGACTTTATTTCCCAACATATTTTTCTCTATAGCATTACTATATTATCCACTTCATTTCCCAGGATGCCTCTATCTACAGCATCACGACATTCTGTACTTCATTTTCAGGATGCCTTTTTGTATAGCATCATTATATATGGACTTCAAATCCCAGGATGACTTTTTCAATAGCACCATAACATTTTGTACTTCATTTCCCTGGATGTCTTTCTATATAGCATTACTACATTTGGACTTTCTTTTTCAGGATATCTTTCCCTAAAGCATCACAATATATGGACTTCATTTCCCAGAATGACTTTCTATGTGTCAGCACTAAATTCTGGACTTCATTTCCTAGGATGTCTTTTTTCTACAGCATCAGTACATTTGGACTTCATTTTCCAGCATGCCTTTCTCTAGAGCATCACTGCATTCTGGACTTCATTTCCCAGTATATTTTTCTCTACAACATTACTATATTCTGCACTCCATTTCCCAGGATGCCTTTCTTTACAGCATCACTGTACTCTGGACTTCATTTCCCAGGATGCCTTTTTCCATAGCACCATGACGTTCTGGACTTCTTTTCCCAGGTGTCCTGTATCCTGAGGAGTTTCCCCCTTTCTTCATCAGTTGCCCAGGGCCCTCAGCAGGTGTAGGGCCTCAGCAGGTGACCTGACCTTCTGCAGGTTTGTGGTACCTCAACAGTGTGATGATGGGGAATAGGGTCAGGCATCATGTTCAGGGGTTTAGGGTGAGGTTGTTACGGTTAGAGTTACTGTGTTAGGTTTATTGTTAGGATTAAGCGTTACATTTAGTGATTTGGCCAGGGTTTACGGTCAGGGGGTTAGGGTTAGGGTTAAGGGTTATGAGTTTTTAGGGTTAGGGTCAGGGGTTTAGGGTTAGATTGTTTTTAGGGTTAGTGTTAGGGTCACAGGTAACGGTCAATGGGTTCTGGTTATGGTTAGGGTTTTAGGCTTTTAGGGTTAGGTTAGGGGGAGTTTTTGGTACAGTTATGGTTATATTTAGGGTTAGGATTAGGATTATATTGGGGTTAGGGTCAGGGTCAGTATTAGTATTAGGGTTAGTTGTCTCTTAGTTGTGGACTTCATCTCCCAGGATGCCTTTCTCTCTACATCGACATTGTACTAGAAACTACATTTCCCATCTTGGTTCATGAGTTGGTAGGATACTTCTTGTTTTCTCTTTTTGCATCAGAATAATTTGGACTCCATTTCCCAGGATGTTTTTCTCTACAGCATCAGTACATGTAGGACTTCCTTTCTCAAGATGACTTTCTCTATACCATCACTACATTTGGACTTCATTTCTCTGGATGCCTTTCTCTAGAACATCACTACATTATGGACTTCATTTCCCAGGATGCCTTTCTTTACAGCATCATAAATGTTGGAGTTCATTTCCCAGGATGACTTTCTCTATAGCATCACTACATTATGGAATTAATTTCCCTGGGTGGGTATCTCTACATCATCTGTATATTCTTGACTTCATTTCCCAGGATGCCTTTCTCTATATCATGATGACACTCTGGACTTTATTTACCAGGTTTCATCTTTTCTTTTTCATGTGTCTAGTGCCTTCAGAATATGGTCTTGACATTCTGCAGGGTTGTAGTGCTTCAGCAGTGTGAGTGTAGGAGTAAGGGTTAGGCAGTCAGTGTCCGGATGTTAGGGTTAGGCTTAGTATTAGGTTAGGTTTATGTGTTTCTACGTTTTTGGACTTCATTTCCCAGGTTGCTTTTCCTTATTAGTCGTGTATTAGAAACTCCATTTCTCATCATGCCTCTTGGATGATTTCCTAGATTGCTTTTTTCTTATACCATCACTGTGTATTGGACTACATTTCCCAGGATGCTTTTCTCTGTATTGTCCATCTATTCCAAACTACATTTCCCATCATGCCATTTGGATCAGAACTAAACTTATTGTTTCCTCTTTATACCATCCATATGCTTCAAACTTCACTTCCCGAGCATACCTTTATGTACAGAATCAGTACATTTGGACTTCATTTCCAAGGATACTTTCTTTATAGCACCAATACATGTGGACTTCATTTCCTAGGATGCCTTTCTCTAGAGCATCACTATATTCTAGACTTCATTGCCCAGGATGCTATTCTCTACAGTACCAATACATTTGAACTACATTTCTCAGAATGACTTTCTTTAAGGCATCACTACATTCTGGATTTCATTCCTCAGGATGCCTTTCTTTATAGCATCACTACACTTAGAATTCATTTCCCATGAAGGTTTTTCCTATAGGCAATGGTTCATATGGACTTCATTTCCCAGGATGCCTTTCTCTAGACCATAACTGCATTTGGACTTCTTTAAGCAGGATACCTTTCCCTAGAACATCATTACATTCTGGACTTCATTTCCCAGGATGCCTTTCTATAGAGTATCTGTGCATTCTGGACTTCATTTCCCAGAATGTCTTTCTCTATAGTATACTACATGTAGCACTTCATTTCCCAGGGTCCCTATCTCTAGAGCATCATTACATTCTAGGCATCATTTACCAGGATTCCTTTTTTAGAGCATCATTACATCCTGGACTGCATTACTCAGGCTGCATTTCTCTATAGCATGAGTCCATTCTGGATTCATTTCCCAGGATGCCTTTCTTTTTAGCATCAGTACATTCAGACTTTAGTTCCCAGGATGTCTTTCTCTACAGAATCACTTGTTTTGGGACTTCATTTTCCAGAGTCCCAATCTCTACAAAATTATTACATTCTGGACTTCATTTCCCAGGATGCTTTGCTCAAGAGCATCATTACATTTCAAACTATATTACCCAGCATTGCCTTTCTCTAGAGCATCGTTACATAGTGGACTCCATTTACACGAATGACTTTCTTTATAGCTTTAGTATATTCTGGTCTTCATTTCCCAGGATTCCTTTCTCTACAACATCACTACATAAGGATTTCATTTAACAGGATGCCTTTCTCGGGAACATCATTACATTCTGCACTTCTATTCCCAGGGTGCCTTTTTAGCATCAGTACATTTGGAATTTATTTCCCAGGATGCCTTTCTGTATAGCATCAGGACAGTCTGAACTTATTTTCCCAGGTTGCCTTTCTTGACAGCATCAGTACATTCTGCATTTCATTTCCCAGGATGCCTTTCTCTATAGCATGAGTTCATTCTGTACTTCATTTCCCAGGTTGGGTTTGGGTTAGGGTTAGGTTAGAGTTAGGGTTAGGGTTAGGGTTAGGGTTAAGTTTAGGGTTAGGTTAAGGCTCATGCTTGGCAGCAGGAGGTATTGTAACAGGAGCAGAAATGAAAAACATATGGTCAACTCCTTCATGTAGGTTATATGTTCATTCAGGACTTGCTCTGCCCCAAATACTTGTATACCACTTCCATTTGATAACAGAATACCACTGTACGTGTCCTACTTTATGGCTTGGTTGGCTTGGTAACATGACTTGGTTTCTTGGCAACACCCAACTCCTAATGAGTTTATGTTGCATTATAAGGGGATGGACCATTGTCAAATGTTCATTTTCTCCCAGTGTTTAGGATTAAGGGCATGTGCTTGCATGCTTGGCCATATTTATTTTTGAAAAGGATTCTATTGCCATCAGTGGCAGAGACTGAAAATGACTTTAAGAGGTAATGTATTTTCCCAATTATAAAATTATCTTGTTTGTACGTTATTCACTTTTGTTCTTTTCCTCTCAGTGTGTGTGTGTGTGTGTGTGTGTGTGTGTGTGTGTGTGTGTGTGTGTGTCTGTGTGTATGTGTGTGTAGACTGTGGATCACAGGCTTTAAAACTTACAGTGATCTTTAAACCTCTGTGTCTGGTGTTCTGGTAAAAAAAGAATGCACCACCAAACACAGCTTATAAAATATTTTTTTTGTGAAGTTTCCAGGAAGGCCAGAAGATATTGTAGTCCCTCGTGTTGGAGTTACAGATAGTAGTGAGCTTCTATATACCCTGGGAATGGAAGCTGGATGTTCTGAAAAAATCTTGAGTACTCTTAACTGCTACTATATTTTCCACACTAAGCTCTCTATTCTTGATTATTTTTCTTATCCAACACAGCATAGTCAGGCTGATGCTGATTATAAAGTAGAATTTTCCTTCATTTGAGAGAATGAGTCTCAGCCAGGGATGACCTCCCCCCCAATTGTTCATCCATTATAACATGATCAGCCAATTATCCATATGTATACAACTATTAAAAATGGACACAGCAGCTTGTATTATTGTATTTCAGCATATTTATTCACATATAAGTAACAATCAAGAAGTAGCAAGTGATTTGGGAAGAAATGTGATGTAAA
Source organism: Peromyscus eremicus (assembly GCF_949786415.1). Classification (NCBI taxonomy): domain Eukaryota; kingdom Metazoa; phylum Chordata; class Mammalia; order Rodentia; family Cricetidae; genus Peromyscus; species Peromyscus eremicus. Next base: position 4,375,361 of record NW_026734288.1, read on the forward strand.
GACTTTTAATTAACAAATTAAAGAAATAATTGTAATAATGTAGATGTAACTGTCTTATTATTTAAGGAACACAGAGCTAAATGCAGATTTAAAAGACCCAGAGGTCAGAGAACAGTAGCTAAGAACTGAGACCAAGACCACCTCTTTACCACCCACTGGTGCTGTTGTCCTTCCTCTGAGAAAGAGACCTACTTCCTGTGTGTCTGTCTTTTTATTGACTTTATGTTCTGCCTTCTCATTGGTTGTAAACCCAACCGCATGACCTCCTCTTAACTGCCTGTCTATACAGAACTCTAGGTCTTTAAGGTTGGTATTGAGATTAAAGGCATGTGTCTTCATGCTGGCCATGTTCTTGACATACAGACTCTGCCTGATATGTGATCAAGTTAAAAGCATGTGCCACCACTGCCCAGCTTCTGCTATGGCTTGCTATTAGCTCTGACCCCCAGGAAAATTTATTTATTAACATACAAATAAAATCACATTTGAGCACAGGTAAAATATCACCATAATTTTAAATAAAAAGAGGGAGTAGATAGATGGCTCAACAAATAATGGCACTAGGAGCCAGGCAGTGGTGGCACACACCTTTAATCCCAGCACTCAGGAGGCAGAGGCAGGTGAATCTCTGTGAGTTCGAGGCCAGCCTGGTCTCCAAAGCAAGTGCCAGGAAAGGTGCAAAGCTACACAGAGAAACCCTGTCTCAAAAAACAAAAACAAAAACGAAAAAATAAATAAAACAAAACAAAAAAGAGCACTAGGTGTTCTAACTTAGGTCCCAGGTTCCATGCCCAGGACCTGCAAGTAGCTAAACATTTGCTGTCAATCTAGTCCCAGGCATTTCCTGCCTTCTGGCCTTTTTAGTTACTGTGCACAGACACATACAGGCAAAACACCATATAATTAAAATTATTTTTAAGAAGCTAAAATAAAGAATGGGATTCTCTCCAGTAATGTCACAGCCCTGAGACAGACAGCACCCAGGGCTAGTTAAAGTGAACTCTTCTGGTCTTGCACAGAAACAGTTGTGGCCTTCTCCCAAGCCTTTGTTCTAAGATTAATAGAGCTCATCATAACTGTTCATTTAGGAGCAGAGTAAACAGTGCTGTTAAGTGACTTCTCCTTGATGCTTTCTGTATTAGTGTTCTCTATCTATCATATATTGGAGAATTGTGGCATTGTTATGTTACCTTTTAGATCAAATATCAAGATTGACAGGTAACATGGGCTCCAAAACACCTATTTTCACTCTGTCATTTGCTTGACTTTCAGGAAGACCTTGTGGTGCAAGATGAACATGTCAGAGACATTTCATTTGATCATTTTTACAATTTATATGTTTCTGCATGAGTTTGAAGTAACAGTGTCTTAGCTTGTACATTGTGATAATATTCAGAAGTGTACTTGTAGCTAGAGTTTTCTCTAGTCCTGCCTAGTCCACAGTCAGGATAAATCTCTCACCCGCCAGTCCCACAGTCACTCAGACCCAACCAAGTAAACACAAAGACTTATATTGCTTACAGACTGTATGGCCGTGACAGGCTTCTAGCTATCTAGTTCTTACATCTTAAATTAATCCATTTCCATAAATCTATACCTTGCCATGTGGCTCGTGGCTTACTGGCATCTTCACATGCTGCTTGTCTTGGCGGTGGGTACCTTTGACTCCTTCTGCCTTCCTTTTCTTTCTTTTCTCCTCTCTGTTAGTCCCACCTATACTCTCTGCCTAGGCACTGGCCAATCAGTGTTTTATTTATTGACCAATCAGAGCAATTTGACATACAGACCATCCCACAGCTTTCCTCTATCTTTTTTGTTGATTTTTGCATGGAAGACAAGGTCTTAATGTATAGTTCTGGCTTTTCTGGACCTGATTTCATAGACTAGACTTCTATTCAACTCAGAGGCAGATATACCTACCCTTGCTTTCTGAGTGCTTGGGTTAAAGGTATGAACATTACACCTAGTCTACCTAATCTACTTTTCTGTAGTTTGTAATTATTCATACAATTTCACTCATGTGTACTCTGTACTGTTGATCTGTTTACTTGTCTCTCTATGTTAATAGGCATTTCTCTTGCAAAGTAATATCTCATTCAAGGGGTACATAATTGACAGATGTAAACTTCCTATTCAGTTTTCATCTAAAGTGACTTGGTGATTATATTGCAATGTCTGTTATGAAATATTGTGGGAGGATCAGAATTATATGATATACTGTCAAAGAAGTATACATTTACAATGCTTTCTGTTGTACACATGTATGGGATGTTTTAGAATGTAGTGACCTATGATGATGTGCAAGTTGGCTTCACTTGGGAAGAGTGGACTTTGCTGGATCCTTTCCAGAAAAATCTCTACAAAGATGTGATGTTGGACACCTACTGGAACCTCACTTCTATAGGTAAGACTGAATATTCCTTCATGTTTTAAAATAAGGGGACAATATTTCCTTTGTTATTGATTCTCTTCAGTAATTTGATTGAGAAAGGAGAATAAGGTGAATAATTCAGTCATGCTTCAAAGAGTCACTGAAGATAGTAACTTAAATTTTGCACAGTTTCCAATAAAATATCATACATTTTTTTGATACTATATTTTAGGGTACAGTTGTAGAGACAATACTACTGATGAACATTTTCAAAGTTCCAGAAGACATGGAAGGTAATTGTCTTGTGCAAGTTGATAAAAATGCACCTGTGAAGAAATTGTAATGTGTTCTAGAAGTATTAAACAAATGCAACAGTGTAAATAAGCACTGTTTGAAGTGTGTTGGTGATTATTAAATTCTTACAAAGCACATACCTCAATTTTAAGTAGGTGAATTGCATTTGCAAGGCATTCTTTTAAGAAAGAAGACAAGGGGAAAATGCCTCAACAGCTATCAACTTTTGAATCATTGCACCATGAGAACTATGCTGTAGGACTGTAAACCCATTTATTTTATCCTACTCATATTAAAAAATTAATAATCAGTGAAGAGGTGAGATGTATATCTCCAAAAAATTCTAGTAAGCCAAGTCCATAGTAAAGATAGTGTTGCTCATATATTTATTGTGACTGTGCTGTTTAGTGAGAAGGGCAGTTAGAGTCAATAGTCAATGGGCATTGTCATGGAGAAATGTTAATCCCTATTATAAATCTATGAGGACAGGAAGTCAAACTGAATTCATTGTGGAAACCTTTTATTTGTCATTCTTCCTTTACTAGGTATATCATTTGTCACTCAGGATACAAGACATATGAGCATAGAGATATGGAAAGACATATCATACCTCTCTCTCAGACCAATTAGAAGATATGTAGCAGTCCCCACATTGAATATATTTGTTGAATTTGATGCAAGTATTCAATTAATTGTTTTTCTAGCTTCATTCAAACACCAACAAACTCACATTACAGAAAAGCCCTATGAGTACTGGGACTGTGTAACTACAACATGAGTGTAAACGTAGTGATAAATCCTAAAGATCTGTTTCCTTTTATAATATGACCAAATTGTAAAAATAATTTATACATATATAAGGAGTCAACAGTGTATTGAATAAGTGTAATGAATAAGCTTTTACATGTGCCAATTATTCTTGCAGGTATGAAAGAAACCAAACTGCAGAGAAACCTGTATTATTTCAATGTGGTAAAGCCTTTGCATATGAGAGTCATCTTCACAGGCATGAAAGAACACATAGTGGGGAGAAAACCTTTGAATGTAATCAGTGTGGTAAAGCCTATAGTCATCAGATTAGTCTTCAGATGCATAAAAAAACTCATACTGGAGAAAAACCCTATGAATGTAATCAATGTGGTAAAGCCTTTGTTCATCACAATATTCTTCAAAGGCATGAAAGAATACATACTGGAGAGAAACCCTATGAATGCAATCAATGTGGTAAAGCCTTTGTTCATAACAGTGTTCTTCAAGTACACAAAAGAAGACATACTGGAGAGAAACCCTATGAATGTAACCAATGTGGCAAAGCCTTTGCACAATATGGTCATCTTCAAAGGCATGAAAGATCTCATACTGGAGAGAAGCCCTATGAATGTATTCAATGTGGTAAAGCATTTGTGCATCAAAGTCATCTTGAAATGCATAAAAGAACACATACTGGAGAGAAACCCTATGAATGTAAACAGTGTGGTAAAGCCTTTGCACAGCGTGGTAATCTTCAAATGCATGAAAGAACACACAATGGAGAGAAACACTATGAATGTAAAGAATGTGGCAAAGCCTTTGCACAAAAGAGCCATCTTCAAATGCATGAAAGAACACATACTGGTGAAAGAATCTAATTAATATGGTAAAGCATTTGTATCACAGTCATCTTCAAATTCACGAAACAACACATACTAGAGAAAAACCCTATGAATATAGTTATTATAATAAACCCTTTGCCTATCACAATCATCTTCAAGTGTATATAAAAAACATACTAGAGCTGGGCAGTGGTGGCTCACGCCTTTAATCCTAGCACTTGGGAGGCAGAGCAGGAGGATCTCTGTTAGTTCGAGGCCAGCCTGAGCTACCAAGTGAGTCCCAGGAAAGGCGCAAAGCTACACAGAGAAACCCTGTTTCGAAAAACCAAAAAAAAAAAAAACATACTAGAGAGAAACTTTATTAATGTAATTAGTGCTATAAATCCTTTGTATGTATCAGTAATCTTTGAAATCATGAGAAAAAGTCATATTGCAGAGAAACCCTAAAAATATAGTCTGTGTGGTAAGGTTTTGCACTTTATACAGGAGTAAAACTTTTGTGTGCATCTGATCTCTTAAAGCCTTTGCTTATCACAATAGATGTTGAGTACCTGAAAATGATACTGAGGGCTATTTATTATAATGTATTAGTAAGATCTTTAACCAATACACTTACAACCAATTACACAACATTATTTATTTTGTAGAAAAAAAGTTGACAGTTTCAACAAACTGTTCAAGCATTATGATCTCTGTTTGTATATAGTTTGGCCCACCTATCTCATGGGGGAAAAATGAATTTATGAAGCACTATGTATAGAGTAAAAGGGCCAGCTAAAGAAACATACTTTGTCCCTGAATCCAGAGCCAGTGAGAGATACACTGTGGTCCTGAAACTAGAGGCATAATTTTAAGAGGGACCAAGCAAAAGAATCGCTTTTTCCCTGAAAGCACAGCCAATGAAACACACTCTAGCTTTGACAAACTGAGCACAAAACCAACCAATCAATGAACACAAAATGTAGACTAACTCTGAGATTGTCCAAGCACAGGGATTGAAATCCAATCAATTCCCACCCCAGAAATCTCCCTGGAAAAACTCAGCCCTAAGAAGCCCCATATAAGCCCTGTGCATGTTCAGTTGGCTGCTGACCTTTTCCATACTGGAAAAGGAATCCAGACTCTCTCCTTGATTCCTCCCTCCACAATACATGACTTGAATTACTTTTGAGTGAAGACTTCCTTTTGCCCAAGTGGATCAGAATATCTCTAATGACTTGGAGCAAAGATGCAATGGACACTTCTTCTGGGAAACTCCCTTAGGGGAGTGGAACAGAGCAACAACTGACATCTCTGGTTGGAAAACTCTCTTAGCAGAGTAGAGCAGAGCCCATCTCTAAGAGCTCTCTCTCTCTCTCTCTCAGAGAGAAGCAGAATTTCTCCATCTTGTGGGGAGATCATCTCTCATGGGAATACATCTACAGGCATAGCCTAACTTCCTGTCAGGATACCTTTCTCCTCACAGCTGTAATTATATAGGATACCTTCCAATCACACCTGTAGGTGTAGTCTAACTTCCTAAAGACAAGGTACATTCTTTCATTAAACAATAACATAACCCTTTTAGATTTTATACTTGTCTTAAATTGCATGAAATAACTAATTCAGGTGTAAAACTCCATGGATTTGTATTAGTTCCTATTCTGTTGTGATATAATGTCTAGATCAACTTATAAAAGTGTTTAATTTGGTCCTTAATCCCAGAGGGATACATGATAACCATGAAAGTGGCATGGAAACAACTGTCAGATGTGGCAGCAGAAGCAGAAGACTAAGATCTCACATCCTTAACTGTAAGCATGAAGCAGAGTGTGGCACCTGTAAATGATGTGAGGATGTAAATTCCCTAAGCTGGTAGTTCCAGTAACATATTTCCTGCAGCAGGGCAGTATTTCCTAAATCTTTCCAAATGAAACCACCAATTACAAGTATACATTTCTGGAACTCATGCCTACATACTTGCTTTTGGTTATATGAAATAATTCATGGTGAAGAAACACTGTAATAAGCCATTAGACCAGCTAAACACTGGCTATAGGAATGAGTACTTACAAGAGAAAAACTTTCATGAATGAAAAATTGTTTTACTAAAATTTGCTTTAATTATAATTATGTGATGTCAGTGTTTGTCTTTTGGAGTGTGTGAATGTGCATGATGTTCCTGAGAACATTAAATACTTGGATCTTCTTGTAGCAGGAATTACAGGAAATTGTCAAAAATCAGACCTTGGTCATGGGAATGAACATTTCTTAACTGCTCAGCTATGCCTGTAGTGTTGTAAATATTTTAAAAACTATTTCTATCATTTTGACATCAGAAAATGGGGACAAACTCATACAAGAGAAGAACCCTATTTGTGTAAATAATTTGGTAAAGACTTTTGAAACCACAGTTGTCTTCAGCTTCAAAAAAAATACATTTCATTTATTTTTCATTGTAGCCTTGGAGGAAGTAAATTACTTACCATGTTCACTCAAGACATATGGTTGAGACCACTGCATTGTGGTTTCTATTTTGAAACATTTGAGGTAGAGACTCAAGTGTGCTCTATGTATGGCAAATCTATTTAGTGAAGTTTATTTTTTGATCTTTATATCCCTTCTGTGGCTTTTGTTCATCTACTATTGTGCTTTTACTTAGTGACAGGTATTTTTTTTTTGCTGTAATGTATAGAATGAGATCCTATTCATCTCAATAGTCTATTGTTTATTTAAATAGCAGTCAGTGTGTGATCATACTTTTCAAGTAAGGTTGTCTATGAAAGGTGGTGGGTTGTTTTTGCTGGTTTTGTTTTTCATATTTTCACATATACCCTTGAGATTTTGTTGTTTGTTATTCATCCTGACTTGGATGTCAGGAATGATTCAGGGATACATTTCAACTCCAAATCCTCATGTGTCTCTTTCCAGAATACAAATCTATGGGTAGATGATGTACTCCTAATGTGTGCTGTATTGTGAACAAAATTTAACAATGTTAATGTTAAAAAGCTTAATAGAAGAGAATATCATTAACATTAAATGCCTCATTAATGGTAACTATTAGGGGTCCAATCTCCAATAGTCTCCTTCCCAGGGTCTGCAGAAGAGTTGCTACCATCAGCGAGAATAATCTGAGGAAAAAATCTCTAAGCATACTGAGCTCTTTGCTCTACCCACTTTATTCTTCTGTGACAAAATTCTGCCAGTCATGTCAAAGAACCAGTCTACAACCTCAGCAGCAGCCACTCTTTCACAATATAATGCAAAAGCTTTCAAGGTCCCCATAAGAACATTGAGAGTCAGCTTCATTTTCATTCAAAAGGGGAGTGAATAAAGGAAGTGGGGTCACATATGGCCTGGAATAAGTCAGAAAGTGAATTTAGGTGCTCAAAATATATCTTCATTTGTGGTTAGGTGACAATTTACAACTTTATCATAAATTAGCTCAAACTACAATCTGACAAGTTGTTAAGTAAGAGAGTCTATGAGTCACTAAAATAAAACTGCCTTTATTTTCTTATGTCCTCATTTCTGGCAGGGCAGAAGAGTACTCCATAGCTAGGGAAACTGCGCCACAGCTTGAAGCACCTAGTATGAAGAAAAACCATTTGTTCTAAGTTAGTTGCCCAAAGGTTCCACTTGGGTTGTGAGAGAAAGGGAGGTCTGAGCTTAATTTGCACTATATGTGTAATGAAGGAGAGATGGAAGAGTTGGAGACACCTGCTCCCATGCACTCAAATATTTTCATTAATTACAAACAGCAAAACATATTAGCCTCAATGAAGTAAGACCATATACTAAACCCAGGGTGGTGATTTTGTTTGATTTTTAGTAGATTCACAGAGTGAATTATACTGTCTCTCATTTTTAAGACACCCCCATACCCAAAACAGTGATTTGTTCTTCTTTTTCCTCTTAAAAATTTGTAAATGATTTATTTTATTTTCATTTTTTTATTTATTGTACATACTGAACACTGTTTCTTTTCTCTCCTCTCCTCACACTTTCTCTCCTGCCTGCCCATCTACCCCACCTCCCTCCTCACTTCTGCTCCATCTCCATTCAGAAAGAGACAAGCCTCTCATGGGCTTGATCAAAGCCTGACACATAAAATTAACTCTGATTTTAGTTCCTCCCCCTGCATCAAGGCTGGGCAAGGTAATCCAGCATGGGGAACAGGTTCCCAAATGCCAGCTAAGCACCAGGGACAGGTAAAGATCCCACTGCTAGGAGCCTTACAAACAGACCAAATTGTACAACTGTCACACACAAGCAGAGGGTCTATGATGGTTCCATGTAGGCTCCCTAACCATTTGTTCAGAGTATCTGAGTTCCTGCAAGCTCAGTTTAGCTGTTTCTGTGGGTTCCCCATCATGAACTTGACCCTCCAGCTTGTACAATCCTCCTCCCCTTCTTCAGCTTTTTATTTACTAATACTTGATGAATTACTTTTCATTTTTCTTTGTTCTGAAGGAATTGGTTGGAAAATATTTGTACTTTAACAGGACATATATTATTTTTAAGAATTCCATAACATATATTTAGACTACACTTCACTCTTCCATCACCAAAAATGTTACATGAAGTTTTTTAAGCCCCTAGAGGGAAGAATATTTTCCTGTTATTCATAAATTTCTCCACAGAAAATGATTAAAAATGTGATGTAAGCCGGGTGGTGGTGGTGCACACCTTTAATCCCAGCACTTTGGAGGCAAAGCTAGGCGGACGTCTGTGAGTTCGAGGCCAGCCTGGGCTACCAAGTGAGTTCCAAAAAATGTGCAAAGCTACACAGAGAAACCCTGTCTCAAAAAACCAAAAAAAAAAAAAAATGGGATGTAAACAATGAAATTCACTCACCATTGATGAAAATTTAAATCATGAAAGTTGTAGGGGAATCATCACAATTGAAAATAATTTTCTTAAAAAGCATGACTGTTTTTCCAAAAATGGAATAACTTTTGACTATCCCACATGGATGTTTTACTCTCGTTTTTATATGCATGTGAATAAGGTTGAAGATATTTAGTATACTTAATGAAATTAGAAAATATTCTGTCAAATGGAAAGACGAATTCTCAAAGGAAGTGATTGGAAAGAGAATGGAAAAGGAACACAGAAAACACTAAGGATCTAGAAGGAATTCCAAAGTATTACAGGCTCCTGAGCAAAAAGAAGAGGGAGCCATTAAAAGGAGGATAATCAATAATATGCACAATGTAAGAAAATGTCATTAATAAATCTTTGGCAATGATGCTAGTTATAAGCAAAGTGTAGAGAATGAATAAAAAATAGAGGTTACCAGAGAAGACTCATGTACATCAAACATAGGAAATGTTTTAAAATTAAAAAAGAGGAAACAGCCGGGCAGTGGTGGCTCATGCCTTTAATTTTCCAGCACTCGGGAGGCAGAGGCATGTGGATCTCTGTGAGTTTGAGGCCAGCGTGGTCTACAGAGTGAGTTCCAGGAAAGGTGCAAAGCTACACAGAGAAACCATGTCTCGAAAAACAAAAGCAACAAAAAGAAGAGGAAACAATGTCAGGTGCCTCAGCAAAATTAAATCAAGACGTTCTCATCAAGGAGTGAAACAACAATTAACAATTAAGGGGTGTCTGACTTCATTAAAATTAGGATAATGGAAATAGTAAATAAAATATTCAGACAGAAATGGGGAAGTTGATGAACTTTGTAGTGTTAGAAGCAACACTGTTAATATGTATCAAGCCTGGGAAAAATAGAAAAGGTAACAAGTGAGTAGACTCTTATAAGTGGAATGGGAAATGGAGTGGATGAAATTACAATGTAGCAGAGTACAGATCACCATAACCCAAATAAATGCCAGGTGTGGTGGCCAGCCTCTAATTCAGATCTTACAGGCAGAGACATGGATATTGGTGAGATTATTAAGGTCACTCCACATAGTTAAAAGGGAGGTTTACTAAGTGGTGTAACTTACAAACGAAGGGATAGGTAGGTTGCAGGATCTAGGAAAGGTGTGGCACAGTCCAGTGGTGTTCTCTGGAGAACTCTGCTCAGTCTACCTCCAGCGTCCAGGGTCAAGGAACCAAGAAAGATAGTGCATCAGGATCTCAAGTCTTCAAGGTCCTCATTTGGCCCTGCCTTGTAGGTGTGACAGTTACCAAAGGCTCAATGGGGGTTGGATCTTCCAGATGAAGGTTAAAATGGCTACCCATAAGAATGTTGAAAGACAGAAAGACAAGCTATCTTGATCAGCTGTGTGTTTATCTTGACTCAGTTAATAAGATGAACAATCAAGAATGTTTTCTTTAAAGCATATGTACATGTCCATGCACGTGTGTTCACAAGCAAACAACAACATACATGTTCAAAATAGAATACTGGAACTAGAAAATGGGACCCATACAAAGAAGTCAAATTATGCAGGAAAGGGTATTTATTAATTGGAGCACTCTAGTGTCATTATAGCTCAGCAACCTGGAAGTAACTCAAAATCCAGAGTTTCTACGCAAAAAGTTTTTTAGGAGAAATGTTATTTTGATGTACTCATCTCATATAAAATAATTAAAATACTAAATGCACAAGATTCCATTATTTGATTCCTATGACAATGCAATATGCATTTGAGATACAAGGTATCAAGCCTTCCTCAAAGAGAAGCAGAAGTTTGGAATAGGTAGCTCAGATCAGTCTATAAATCAAGACTCTGAATTCTGAACTGTGAATTCTCTGTAGGTGACATCAGGGACTCAATGAGCATACAAGAAGCTCTAATGATGCAGAGTATTTTCATTGCTGAGGTTTCTGTGTGTTCCCTACTCCCTGGAGTATTTTTCTTTTTTGTTTGATTAGAGACAGGACATTTGTGTATAGCCCTACAGGCTTGCAATGTGCTATGTAGATCAGTCTGACATCAAATTGACAGATATCCTTCATCCACTGCCTCTTTTGGGGAGGATTAATGCCATAAGTCACCATACCCTGCCTCAGTGCTGAGTATTTTTTATAGGCAATGATAAGCACAGATACTATATGATCAATTAATCTGTTGAAAAGAAGATAGAATATTTTCTTTAGTAGGAAACTGTGGTGAACATATCCATGGAACCACCTGTAAAAAAAGATGGCTCTTCATGCTTAAGAAACAGAACATCCCCATGTACATGTGGTGGAAATGTAAGTTTTACAGAACATTTCCCAGGGTCCTCAATGTGACATGTTCCACAGAGTTCTTAGTCACAGAATATTTTCTGTCTCAGAAAAGGCTGTATGACAGCCACATAATTTTAAAGAAATAGTACATTCTAGCTTCCTTGATATGGAAGACTGCTGTACAGGACATTTCCTTTAGTAAGAGCTGTACCAAGTGTCAAATTGCTCTTGTGTGCATCATATTCTTTTTCAGACACTATTTGCAGCATAAGTTTATTAATTTCACAATGAATAATGAAATTTGAAAACTTTGTTTTGCCTGTTGAACTAACCAATCCTCACTAAATTACTGTTCAGAAATCTTAATAACAATGTTAAATTTCAAATGGGCCTGAACAATATTCACAGTCTTTTCTCTTGCAGAAGCATACCCAAGATAAGGTTTACAGAAGCAATCTGAAAGAAGAAATTTTAAATGCATCCTGATATTGTAGTGAGTGTAATAGTACTTGAACTATGGTGATTTTGACAAATATAATTGGACTAGAGTAAGTAAAGCAATGTTTCAATAAAATCAGCTATTTTAAAGAGGGATTCAAAACATTATGTTGGTGGAAAACTTGCAAGTGTACAAATTAGGGCATATCCTTCAATTTCTATGTAAACTTCATTCAAATAATTTATGCAACACTGGAGATAAAAGTTTGCATCAAAATTTGGAAACAGTTTTTGACTCATCTTTTAAATCTTATTAGGTATTCAACATTCCTTATTGAGAATAAAATATGAGAAATCTGTGAAATGCTGCAGGAGATCCTCCACACTCAAGACATGTAAGAGGCTCCACAGTGGAGGGAAACCATGCTGTTGTACAGAATGTGCCAAGACCTTTGCCTAGTACTCGACTTTTAAAGACCATCAAAAAATCAGTCCTGGAGGGAAAACTTATTAATGAGAAGAATGTGTCAATTACATTATATACTGCTCACATCTTCAAACCCACCACAGAATTCATTGAAGAGGAAAACACTATATGTGTACAACATGAGATATCCATTACCTACTTCTCAACTCTGAAAGATCAACACAGAATTTACACTAGAGAGAAACAATACAGATTTAAAGAATGTTACAAGTCCAATGCCTTGAGCTTAGAGCTTATATTACTTAAGATTTATGTTGGAACAAAATTTGATAGATAATCATTGTCCTACTGTTTATACATAGAAAATATCCTTTAAAATAGAAGACTTGACTAGAGTATACTAAACATTGTTCATGTTTTACTCGATGTCAGAGAAAATAAAAAAAGAAGGCATATGTATAACTTAAATTTAGAAACTTTTCACCAAGAAATGCAACTTACCAAGCAGCTTTTTGGTAAATAAGCTACAGAGACAACAAAATTTTGTACACAATGATTTAGAAATTATTTTTTAAAATGGTTCAAATTTATGTGAAAATTGACCAAAGCAAAATGATTTAAAATATAAGGACTTAAAGCCAGGTAGTACTATTTATAAACATCAATAAGCTAGGATATTAGTGTTTGTGTTATATTCTACATGAAGATTATTTTGTACATAGCATTTGCAATTTTAACTAAGTGTATATTATAAAAAGTTTTAACATTAAAATATTCCCTTGACTAAATTCCCAATAAATGTTAATATGTTGTGTTCAATACCTGCTGCCTTGGCATGATAAGTAATCATTTTGTGATAAACTATGTAATTAATATCATCTGCTCCATTGATCCTTATACAAAGTAAAATGTGTTTATTTCTTAGTACATTGTTTGACATAAAGTCTAACATAGAAATCAATAAATGTGTTTCTGGGGAGCAGAAAAACTTTGGAATTTGTGAAGGAATGAACAAGTTTCTTTTGTGTAGAGGAAAACATCTATGTCAGAGAGCACACACTCAGGCCCATGAGAAATTTGTAAAACAAACCACTTCAGGCTCAGCAGAATGAGAAAGCCTCCTGTGCTCCATGTGGATGTTGATAGTGTTCAGAAAATATTCACCGCAGCCTTCTCCAACAGTGGTTTAAGCCTCAGAAGTTCTCCTCTACAGAGACGGTCCCTCCTGATATGATCCAAACCTGCCCCCTTATTCAGTTGGATAGAATGACCCCTCTACCTGTAGGTATTATCCCTGAAGCATTGTTCAACATTTTGTAGTGAATAGGCAAAGATTTCTGTTGATGTTGTTTCTCCATCAGAAGGGAAGATCCACCAAATTCCAGCCATTTTGTGTGTCCATTTTTCTGTTCATATATTTTTTCTTATTACATTATCAGCCACTTCACACATTTAATCCCACCACTGGAGAGCAAGAGACAAGCCAGTCTCTGTGAGTTTTACATCCACTATGTTGTATACAGTGAGTTCCAGGACAGCCAAGTTGATGATACAGAAAATCCCTGTCTTCAAAAACTAAAATAAAAAAAATGTTAATTATATTACAAAAGTAATTCTAATAAACAAGGAGACAATGGGAAAAATCACCAAAGACCTTAGAGAGGCATGGATTGCCCTCATGCTTCTTGGCCCCAAACACCTAGGTTTTTCTGTCTGTTGAAATACTTTCATTTGCATCTACACTGATTTTGACATTTGCAAAGGGAGCATCCTTGTTGTTTTAATCAGCCATTAGAGAGAAAGAGAATGTGTGGGTTCTTGGGAGATCCTTAAGGCTTATGAATTACACCTGTGCTGAGCCTCCATTTGAAATGGCTAGCTGGCTCTGCTGGGTGCATCAGGTTAATTCAATCTCATTCCCACCTCTGTTCTGAAGCCCTTGAAGATGCTGGTCTGAATGTACTAAAGGAGAACCTTCAGTTTGGTCTGCCTCTGAGAGCTGGGAGAACTCTGTATTTTGGCTCTGCTTTAGAACAGGGAATGAGGATTGTGATCCTTGCCTTCCAGTCTCTGTTTGTGGTAGCAAGCATAGGGTGCTGTTGGTGTTTGAAATCTGAAATATTATCAGGAAGGTGAAATTTTAAAACAAAGTTTCCTGAGAGGATCCACATGGAAGGAAAAAGAGAGATGACATATTCTCAGGTAAGTATATAAATGTAGATGAGATATGTTGACTGATGTTACAGAAATGCTTCATTTGCAGTAGCCCCTAATGTTTAATTTACCCCCTAGTTTTGACTTGGCTTTCTTTTTCTTTTTCTCAAGTGGTTTTGAAAGTAAACAGTTTAAATGCATGTGAAAGATGTGTGTTTACCCACTTTCACAGCTCTCCCACTATTTCAGTTTTTTTCTGGATAAATTTTCTCAATTAATGCATGATGTAGACTTTTTGATATTACACACAAACATGTACACTCACTTCCTACTTAGAAGTAATTGAGTCATATTACTCAGTGAGAAAAGACTTATGTTCCATGATCCTTCCTCACAGGGATCAAATATCCATTACATAAAAGTCAAAGAAAGAGGCACAAAAGAAACAGGATGGAATGTCTGCATTGCCAGAAATAATATTTAAAATAGAATTTCTATAAAAGATATACTGTGTCATATACTACGATGAAGTATTTAAATGTGATAAAACTTCCAAATGCAATTCATCAGACATAATGCAGTGTGAAACTATACTAATAAGAGTGTTTTCTTCTTCTAGGTTTTGTTGTTGTTGTTGTTTTGTTTTGTTTTTCTGTTTCTTTTTTTACTAGATTTAAAGAGTCTATTCAACTGTTTCTCTTTGTCAGCTACAAATCTCCTAGTGAACCTGCAATGCCCTTCAGTTGTGCTGACACCTGCTACCAATCTCTTCCATGGGGGCTGTAGCTGATTTTCTTGCCCTGGCTGAGGAGTGTCACACTTGCCTTCATCACTTAGAGTTCACACTTTTCTCTTTAGCAGTAGTAACAGCTTTGAGGAAATTTACAGAAGAATATGCAAATTTAATCAGGATTAATGTGGAAACTGGAGTTTCTCTTCAGGTATCATCTTTATTCCCTTGTGACCCAGGAGAAAATTTCCAACATTCTGTATCTGCACTCTAGCTGTTAAAGGCAGAGATGCTTAAGCAGGCATAAGTGTTATGCCTTTACATTTGTATAGCTTACTCATGCTTGAAATGTGCCTTTGATCAAAGCCCATCCAAGATGAGAAACATCCTTTATGAAGGAACAACTTCTAGTCTTTGCTAAAGAGATCCACCTCCTAAGAGAAGAACATTAAAATAAATGAGCTTATGGGGTCATTCAGTGGGAACACAACCCACTCAAAAGGAAATAAGCCATGCCTTTAACTGGCCCTTTCTTTTGATACATTGTGAAAGTCTATCCACAATGACAAGGCAGTACCACTCATATAGGTCATGTCCACTCAAACTGGGTTTTATTCAAATACATGCATATAGTTAAGAATATTTCTAGGATTGGGAGAGGGAGGATTGAGAGGAAGAGGGAAGAGTTGGATCTTTGATATGTAAAATGAAAAAAATCTTAATAAAAAACAATACTTCTGTTATGCTAGATTTATATTTGTATCTAGAGTCATTATCCTTCCACACAGTTTCTGAACTCTCCTACCCTCCAATCACTCATAAGCAATGTAAGAGTTACAAACCTTAAAATATATTGTGCTATCACTAAGTATTTGTTGATGAGAGGGTTGGTTTCAATATCCTTATCTGTCTGTGAAGTATCATGCTCCAAATTTCTTCTGGTCAAGAATCAGTTGACAATAGCAATTCACATAAAAAAAATCCAGATTTTTTTCATTATAAAACCAGTATGTAGTCTCCTAGAGGGTTTAGTAATATTAGATGTTCATTCGATTTTGGATATGACTGTGAAACATAAATAATTCCTTTTAGCTCCAATGCACTGATTCACTGATATATTCATTTGAAGATCTAGTTTTAGAAATAATTAGCTTCAGGCTTACATGTCTCACTTCAATTCCTCCATTTGCTCTGATGGTATCATATGCCTATGTCCTGTGTGTGTTCTGCATTAGACCTTGCCTCAGGATAGCAGCAATTCCAAACATTTTTTTGCTATTTTAATTAATTAATTTTCCCAGCCTGACTAGAGCTTCCCCTCCCTTGCTCCTCTCCTTCCAGTCCCTTCCTCCAACCATCCCTCTGCCTATCACCATTACTCCTTCTCCTTTTGATTCAGAAAATTGGAGGCATCACTTGTATTTTAGCCAAGTATGACATACCAAGATGCTGTAAGACTTGGAACCTCATCTTCTAATAAGGCTGAACAACGCAACCCAGTATTAGAAAATAATATGAAAAGCAGGAAACAGATTCAGAGACAACTTCTGCTCCCACTGTTAAGAGTCCCACAAGAAAAAAAGTTACAAAACTGTTACATATGTATAGAGAGCCTAGGTCAGTCCCATGTAAGTTCTCTATTGCTTCAGTCTCTGTGAGCCCCTATGAGTCCAGTTTCCTTGATTTTATATTTGAACTATATCATTTTTATAGTTCAACTTGAAAGGAAAAGGAAGAGAGGGATCTCTTTCTTGTTATGGTATCACTAGAGAAATGTACATATAGGAATTCTGGAATGCCTTAGAAATCAAGTTTCTGTTTTTGCTGTGAAATCTACTGTTCTTCAATATTTCTTTTCAGACAATAGATAAAGGCCTCTTCATACTTGTATATCTGGTGTATGTTCATCTGTCTTTCTGTGCCAGAGTTGTAGGGATGAAAATTGCTTTCATTTAGCTTGATACTGGTCTTACCTAAGAATCAACAAGCTAAAATTACAGTGCATTCCATTCTGGATTTCTCCTTTAATGCTGATTTATACCTCTCTACCCATCATGTCACAAGCACTTATTTCACACCATCTTCCCTCTCATAACCAATCTATTCAAATAATATGTATTAATTACTGACAAAAGAATGTTTTATATTTAACTATTTTTTCTCTGAGCCATTAACGCATTACATAAATGGACATAAGTTAGAACAGTATTGTTTTCTGAACCTGTTGATTGCCAAGGATGTGGCCATAGACTTCACCCTGGTGGAATTGGGTTGCCTGGAGTCTGCTGAGAGGCCTTTGCCTGGCAAAGACAAGTTGAAGAACTATACCAACCTGGTCTCTACAGGTAAGATTATATATTTTTTACTTGATAAGTAGTTTATCCCTAAGATTTCTATCAAGTGTTATTAGAAGACACACATATTTTGTGTTAATGAGTCTTACATGTCTTTTTTCAAATGGTTGAATTTTGGTATATAACACCCATTTATGTAACTCATTCTTGTTTTTACATTCATTCTCCTGCACATGATATAATTCTTACAATCTTGTATTATACATTGCTGCAAGCAATGTATACCCATCTTAACATGATGTTCCCTGCTTGTATTTCTGTTTTGTTGTAGTTATAATAAATATACAGAGAGAGAAAACTGAAAAATCACTCAATATTTTAAAGTATTTTTAACAAGGCATTTACAATGAGGAAGTCAAATATGGGTCTTCCATTATTTTCCTCTTACTCTGAGTTTAATGCTGTGTTAGAATTCCAACTGTATTGGATCATGTAAAGACAGTGTCATATGTCTCTTCTAATGCACAGGAAATTCTGTGTCAACACAAGAGCTCTTCACCAACCTTGACCAAAGCAAACATTCCTGGAATGAGGCCATAGAGCAGAGAGGATTTGAAGAACCCGGTAAGTTGGAATGAAGCACTGACATGGGCCATGGGTTCACAGCAAGGCAAATTCAATCCTGCAGTGGCTGAGGCCAGCTAGTTAGGAAAAAGTATTCCTGAAAAATCTCAGGTTAAAAAATGTCCTCAATGTGCTTCCCAAGACGTGTGTAAGATGATCTTAGCCTGTTCACATATGAATAGTGTTGATTTGAAATTTAGAATTTTGGTATAAGCTTGGAAATGAATAAGAGGGCCTATTTATGCCCATCTGCATTTCTGTATTTGTCAGCAATGGAGATGGTATTAAATTATTATGGTTGCTTATAAAAATAAATCTGGAAATGAGGTAATATAGACCAAGGAATTTTTTTTTCTATTTAGAAATTTCCTGACTTCTTGATTTCATGAATTTCCACAATACATCCAAGATGACTTCATAAAATTCTGCAAGCAACCATCAGTAATTACATGGTCTGAAATGGTTCAGAGTCCAAAACAGTATTACTGTTTTACTATAATCCTTAAGAATTAGGGAATGTTAATTTTAATTGATTTGAGGTCAAATAGGTTTCACAGAGACATTTCATGGTGTTCTAATTGACTGAGATTTTTCTTGTGTTCCATTATGATGTCTGTTTTAGAGGGTCTACCATGGATTGAGCAGTAGAATTCATATTCTTTGATATTTGTATGGGATATTCTTTAGATAACCCTTCTGGCTACTTGATGTATAATTTCTTTTCGTTTTTATATTTACCCTACTTACTTTTTTGTCCCTATCACCTGTATATATAACAGAGTGTTGTGATGAAATCATGTAATATTACTGGTTTTTGCTAATCTCTCTGTATATTTTAATTATTATGTATTTTTAGAAACAGTCTGTACATTAATTTACTGTATATATATATATATATATATATATATATATATATATATACACATACATACTTTGGGTAGTAATATCATCTTGACTGATTATTGAATTAACTGAAATGTTAATTCCTTCTTTATATTTTTCTTTTAAATTTTCCTATAAAGTTTGTTTCATCAGGTAATAGGGTAAAAACAACTACTTGTTTCCCATTTATTAGAAAAAAATGTTTCATCCTTTCATGACAGTTCTTATCTTTAGATCTGAGTATTTTGGAAGTAATAGAAAGATTGGTTCCATTTTTTAATCCTTCACGTAACTTGCATCATTTGATTAGAAAATTGATGGCATTATTATTTCAAGTTATTCTAGAAATGTACTTGTAGTATAAACTTTTTAAATGTATATTACTCTTAAATTTTTTCATTTGTTTTTGTTTGTGTTCTTATTTGTACTCTGTTTTAGTAGTTACAGATGATTTTATTTACTTTATCTGCTCTCTGAGTTATGCTTATTTCTTTTTTTCTTTCACTTTTAAAACAGTTTTTAATTCTAGTTTGATCACATACTTCCTCTTTCCCACTTCCTCCTACAAACTCTCCCTCTTCCAACCAACTGAACATTAAGTTGCTTTCTGAATAAAACAAACAAAATCCCAATTCAACAACAATGGCTCCCAAACCGAGGAAACAAAATAAAACCTACACAGCCAAACAAAGAAAAAAAAAACACCATCATTTAACCAAGTAAAAGAACACACAAAAACACATGTGAGGTCCTTTGTATTTTTGGTCAAATACTTGTGAACATGAGAACAGTTCTGGAGTGTTTGATAGATTGAGTGTCACTCTATTGGAGAAAAGTTATGTTGTGTCTCAGCTGGTTAAGTGTCAGTTTACTTGCTCACATTTAAAATAGTGGTTTGGTTTAATTCAATCTTTAATTTTCTAGATGTAATAAAATAAATTGTAATAAAATAAAACAAAACCTAACATATTGAAGTTTTACAAACTAAAACAACAGAACAGATGGAATCAAAGGATAGGCATAATAATCAGAAATCAACTCATTTTCCTGCTCAGGTATCCCATAAAACCATTAAACTGGAAGACACAATTTATACAAAGAAAACTTGTACAAACCTGTTCAGTCCCTGTGCTTACTGCTTCATTCTCTCTGAGATCATATGAAATCCCTCCATGTTAATTTAGAGGGCTTGTTTTCATGGTATCTTCTATCCCTGTGGCTCTTACACAATTTTTTACCTCCACTTCAGCAAGTTTTGTCTGAGTTATGGAGAGGAGATATTAGAGAGAAAGATCTCATTTAAAGCTGAGTATTCAAGATCTCTGTGTCATTGTAGAATGCCTGGCAGTGTGTCTATCTATCATCTATCTGTCTATCTATCTATCTATCTATCTATGTATCTATCTATCTATCTATCTATCTATCTATCATCTATCTATCTATTTATCTGTCTGTCTGTCTAGCTATCTATCTATCTTGGTTTTTTGAGACAGGGTTTCTTTGTGTAGCTTTGTGCCTTTCCTAGAACTCGCTTTGGAGACCAGGCTGGCCTCGAACTCACAGAGATCTGCCTGCCTTTGCCTCCCAAGTGCTGCAATTAAAGGTGTGTGCCACCACCACCTAGTATGTCTATATATTTTTGTATATTCTTTAGGAGAAATCTTCCATGATGTTATGTGAACAACATGCTGATCTATGAGTATTGCTATATCAATATTGGATATCATGATGAGTCATATTATCACTACATTTTTTTTCTCTTTTAGACAGGTAGTATTTTGTTTTACTTTAATTCCATGGGTTATCTATTACCAGGTTTGTGATCACCTAGAAAATGCCAGGTATGGTATCCATCTGGAGAAATGGCCTTAAGTCAAATCAATTATTTGTTGCTTGTCTCATCAAGCTTTGTTTTACCTTAGTCCTACCTTATCTTTCTTGGAGAATACATTGAAGATATAGGTTTTTTTTTTTTGGGGGGGGACAGTGATTTGGCATACATATTTACATTTAAAAATGCAGAGATTTTTTTCTTGTACCAAAGAAAATAAGAGTTGCAAGCTCTATGTAGTCACTAGGCCTAGGTTTCTATTTTTGATAATTTTTATAATTATTGTCTTCAGCAATTAAACCATGCTTACAGTTCATGGAGATGTTTGTAGAACTTGCCACAGCCTGGCTTGTTTTGATATAATATTTGGACTTCTTGGCTGACCACTCAATTGTATGTAATCTAATTTTCATACTGAAAACTATGTTAGATTATAGGAGAGAGGCAATAGGGACTTTGGCTCTCCCATTATTTGGCAATATTTTTCAGATATCCTCCATGTATATTTCTAGAAGTTCCTACTGAACTTGGTTCCAACAGTACCCCTCAAATGACAATTTTAACAATCTTCCTCCGTATTCCTGCCTAGAAGCCCATCTCCACTCCACTTGCACACTTGGTTCTCCTATTCAGTAGTCCATCTATGTGTACTTGTTTATTCTATTTCCCTTCCTTGGAAGAGAGATCTTTTTTCATTCCCCCCTGTGATTCTATAGTTTATAGCTTTGTTATCATTGTCTTAATGGCTCTTATCCACTACATGTAAATGGACAAAGAGTGAGGAGAGTCAACAGCAGAATGTCTGATAAAGATCTGGGGATGAGTTTTGGAGATAGGACACAGAAGTGAAGATGTACAAATAATCTCCTTGCTTCTCTGGTCAGGATGGCCTCTGTGTTCAAAGAGAATGTCCCCTGGAGTTTCAGGTAGGAACAAAGCAATGAGATAGGAGATAAACATTTGGATGTGGAAATCCATGTGATCCATTTTATATTGGTGTGAGGGAAGGTATGGCTTCAGAATGTGTTGTATTTCCTTCCAGAACTGGGGATGAAACTTGGAAGATAGATTTAGAAGAGCAAATAAAAGGGTGAAGATCAGCAATCCACTTCCCTAGTTCCCTTCTCAGTTTGATTCTTGTGTCTTTGTTTCTGCTGGACTTGGAGTGTGGGACAATGCAATCAGGAGTAGAAGGAAGGTTTGGTGGTGGGCTGTGTGATCCCCCAGAGATAAGGAAGGCTGAGGCTGCTACAGTTCCACTACAGAGCTGGGGCTAAAATTAGTGTATTGAACTTAAAGAGCCAAGATGAGAGGTGAAGTTCTGCATTTAACCTACCTGCTTCCCTGGCAGGAGTGTCCTGTGGGCTTCAATAGATTTCCTGCCAGATTTGATTGCTGAGAACAAGAAAGGTTGTGAGAATGATGTTAAAATTGGAAGATGTATTCTAATCAATGGAGATGAAGTCACAGGCAGCAGAGAACCTGCAGCAGACCATTTTGTCAAAGCTGAAGATTGGTCTGTGGGATTGGATTCAGAGAAGAAAAAGTTGAGGTGAAGGTCTACAATTAGCATATCTGCTGTTCTAGCTGGAGTTGCCTGTGTCCATTCATCAGTCTTAAATGCTATTTCCTATCACTTGTTTTCTATTGGCCTGCATGTTATAAGTCATTCCATACATTCTAATTCATAACAAAATCTTTCTCTTTTGATTACAGCAGATTGTTTTGCTTAGTACAGTAGTCAGTATAGACCCTTATTCTCTTTAGAATTGCACTGTTCTAGGCTATTTTGGTTAGTACCTTCTCCTGTGAAATCAACTTTTATTCTAATGGGCTTTTCTTTACATGAGATATTTAGTTCCCTTCTTCATATTTTAATGCTCTTGTTTTGTTCTGTACATTAACTAGGGCTTGCTGTGTGGTATTTCTTTTTATATTTTTGCCTATTCAGTGTTGTGAATGTCCAGTATCTGCAATATTATGACTTTCTTGAGTTTTACAGATTTGTCTTTCATGATCTTGAGGGAAATTTTATCTATGGCATTGAGGTAAGATTCTTATCTTACATATATACATTTATTTAAATTTCTTCACATTCCTATGGTGTAGAGCATTACCTGTGTAATTATCTTTGCGCTATATTTAAATACACAAATATATATATGCACACACACATATATGTTTATATGTGTGTTTCTGATCAGCAGTTAAATTACTATTCTTGTTTTATTGAATTTTAATATTCTATTTGCTATTTTTCTGTCTTACTTATAAAGTTTTATGTTGACTTTGCTAATTAGTTTCCTGTTATAACTTCACTTCAGACTGAGTTCTCATCAATAATTCTATAGCTTTTTTTCTGAGGTTTTTTTTTAACAATGGACTGTCTTCATTTATGTCTCTGTGGTCTCTTACATCAGTCAGATTTTTAAGTTTCTCCTCACTAATTTTTTAACCTTTCTAGATCTTTATAGGGGCAGAGAGAAAGAGAGAGAGAGAGAGAGAGAGAGAGAGAGAGAGAGCGCATGAGACAGAGAGACCACATAGAGGTGGAGAGAATATGGAAGGAGAGAGTGCAGAAAGAGAGCTCTTGTCACTAATTGTATTGGGTTGTTCCTTTTTATCTAATTTAAGCACTTTGACTACTTTAATAATGTTTATGATAGTTTTTCCATCTTCTATATCATGGTAATAATTAATTGAGGAATACTTCTATGAGATTGATAAATTTGGGGGGGGGTAAATGCTGCTTTGATTTTTTTTATATTCTATGTGTGATTTTCTGTTGTTGTGATGAAACACCATTACCAGGGAAATATGTAAAACAAACAGTTTTATTGGTCTAACAGTTCCATGAGAATAAGACTCCACTATGCCACAGAATGAAGTCAAGAGGCAGCAGACTTAGCAGAAAGAACAGATAACATTCAAATATCAAATTTCAAGCAGGCACCAGAACTAAAAGATAGTGTGTAGTTCTGGCACTTCAAGGTCCTGACACAGATCTATATTTTATTCATTAAACTCCAATTTTGAGTCAAAGAATGTGGCTACTTGAAAACAAATTTGTCAAGTATCTGATCTTTAGGGAATATTGGTGTTTGAAGTAGCATACATAATGATCATGTTCTCATCATCAAAATTGAGCTTGTTAACTATTTAGTCATTTCTATGTCATTTTAAATGCAGGGAAGTTTATATGTGAAAACTATATATAGCATGTGTGACAAGGTGTATCAGGTACAGGGGCTGGGCAGAATTACAAGATATGCATCTCATTGTAAGGGTGAATATAAGAGTATTTTGGACAGAGATTAGTCTAGATATGAGCACATGGGGTGGAATACATGGTAGAGCCTGGGATTGGTGAGGAAATGTCAATGATGGAATATTGTTGATTCACCAATCTGAGATAAGGTGTAAAATGTGTGTTACCAGACTGGCATCAAAAGTGTTGATTATTTTCAGAAAGTAGAACTGGGAACTATTCTGTGTTTCCTTGCTAGGGATAGAAGAAAGCCAGGACCTTTTATTGTGTTTGTAAGATTTAGCAGCAGAGGTTGTATTTTCTATTTTTATTGTCTGTGTAATAAGTGATCCAGAGTCAGGTTATTATATGTTACTCATACAGCTGGTGTGGAAGAGAGGATATGCTGGCATGGACCTAGTGACTCACTCTTATGGGAGATAGTAATAATGCAATGGAAATGGCAGACATAATTGTGCCGTATCTATTGTATTCCTAGAGAAGGGATAAAGGGCTTGCTCTCTTTGTGGGAGTGAATCACTTGGGGTGCAATACCAGTTACCCTGTTAAAAAGGAAAGAAGAGGCTGTTCACAAGGAGTAGTATCAAAAAAAACCTTGTGATTTCTTAGACTATGATTATGTAAGCAGAAAGAATTATAGCAGGGATTTCAATAGGCATATTCCCAATGCACATGGCAAGTGGGAAAGAGCTTCAATGTTTTTGAAAATTGTTGTCTAAGTTTGCCTATTACATGACATTTTGGAGGATAAACATTCTATGAGTTACACTCACTTTTCATAAGCACATTCAGTTCCTACAGCAAAACTTTGAAAATTTTCTATTATACAGTCTTGACATGTTTCCAGGACTGCTATCATTTTATGCATAATATTCTTAGAGTGTTTTAATTTTTTTTTTTTTACAAATCAAGAGTTTGTTTTCTTCCAGCTCTGTCATATCACCAGACCCAGGAGGTTTTACAACAGAAGTACAAACAAGATTCCTTACAGGGAGAAAGAGCAGGCATATTTGAAACTAGTGGTCTTGACATGCTACATACAAGGAAGTTCTGGGAATATCATGGTGACAACAGACATTATGAATTATGTAATAATGAGAGTGATATTTATGAAAGAGATACCAAAGGCATTACTTATGAAAAACATCAGATACCTCTAGTATCTCAAAAGACATCAAACTCTGTGTCAGTTACAAGTTCAGAACCAAATTATTATATGGAAAAATATTCACACCAAGCATTGGCACCTGGCTATACTCTACATGGAAATATGAAAACTTCACAAGGGGACTCACAGTGTAACACTTCAAAGCCTTTGCAACACTTTTCAAGTGCTGTGAAATTAAATGATACTTCAATAGACCCTGAAGAAAGGAGTGCATTAAGCACAGAAAAATATTTTAATTGTCAGCAGTATGTATTTCCTCTGCTCAAAATTCAGTAGAGGTTCCTGAACAATTACCTCCACTATATGACAACTTCCACAATTTAGATCAACACAAATATTTTAGGAATAAAATGTGGCATAATATGTATCATAAGTAAAGAAGTTGTGAAAATTCTAATATGTTTAGTGATGTTGGTAATCACTATGCTAAGTTTTCTTTGGTAAATAATTACCAGAATAGTCAGTTTGAAATACCTTTTAATGGCAAGGACTCATGGACTTACTCTACTAATGATGTAATTCCTAGTAATTCTCACATAAATACATGCTCAACAGTTAATCATTTTGAAAACCATGAACATCAGAAAGTTTTTGATAAGTACTCAAACACTTCTTTGCACAAACATGAACATAGCCAAGAGAAGCGCAGGACAAGCAAACACCATGACCAAATTCTTAATGAATTCTCAAACTGTATTCAGTATAATGGCACTAGTACTCAAGAAATTTATGAGAGACTCAGAGGTGATGTATGTACAAAGGTCACAATTGAATTCTCAAATCTAGAGATGGATAATATAAAGCATACAGGAATAAAATTTTGCCAGGTTAAAGAGTGTGATAAATTCTTTGATTTCAATTCAAATATCATTCAGAATGATTCAAGTCACACTGCAGAAAAGAAATCAAACAGATGTAATGATTGTAGAAAGTCCTATAGCAAACTTTCATACCCTCATATTCATCACAGAATCCACATTAAAGAGAAGGAGGAAAAAAGATGGAATCCAAGACCATAGGAAGCCAGCTATTTCTAGGAAAGGTAGAATCTCCTGTTAAGTAGAAGGGAATGAAAGAGACTGGATTAGATGCTTTCTGTACAGTAATAGCCTTGTGTGTTGGAGTAATAGTTAGACCCAAATAGGTGACCTGGGGAGTGGACAGCTGAACTTTAGATACCATGTAACCTCAGCTGGATAAGAAATTTAGGAGAGCAGAGGTGTTAGTTTGGCTAACTGGTAAGGACGGGCTACAGAGTAAAATATCATCTACATACTGTATTAGTTTAGAGCCAGGGAGAGACAGAGAAAGCAGGTCAGAGGCCAGAGCCTGACCAAATAGGTGTGGACTGTCCCTGAATCTCTGAGGCAGAACAATTCATTTCAGATGTGTGTACAGGTGAGTTTCAGGGTCTGTCCAGGTGAAAGCAAAGATATTTTGAGACTGAGGACTGAGAGGAATAGAAAAGAAGGCATCCTTGAGGTGTAAAACTGAGAAGTGAGAGGTTTCTGAAGGGATAGTGGACAGGAGAATTAAAAGGGTTAGGTACTACAAGATGGAGAGGGACCAATGCAGAATTAGTGAGCCTGAGGTCTTGAACCAGGTGGTAGGTTCCAATAGACTTTTTAACTGCAAGTATGGGAGTATTAAAAGGTGAAAAAGTTGGGCTGAGCAGCTTTTTTTTGAGAAGGTAAAAAATGATAGGCTTAAGTCCTCTTAGGCTCTGGAGTGAGAGAAGGTACTGAGCTTGCGTAATATATCTGGTAGGGTGCTGTAACTAGATAGTAATATGCTGATGGTGCCTAGCGATAGAAGAGTTGTGGTTATCCCAGACTTTTGGGTCTACCTGAGAGGCTGGCAAGGGAAAAGAACTGTTAAAGTCAGTAGAGTGAGTGGCTAGAAGAAGAAGGAGAAGAGCTTCTGGCATGTCTGGGGTGAGGTGAATGTTGGGAGCAAAAGAAATGGACGCTTCTATTTTAGCTAGGAGGTACCTTCCCATTAAAGGTACAGGGCAGGTTGTCACCACTAAGAATATGTGTGTGAGAGGGGTGCTTCTGGAAATGCAATTAAGTGGTGGTGCCTGATGAGGTAGGTAAGGCTGTTCCCTAACCTCAACAGTAGGGAGATAAGAAGAAGAGGTAGGCCCCCAAAACTCTCTCAGGACAGAGTAGGTAGCTCCTGTGTCCAAAAGGAACAAGATGGGGCACCCATTTACTTTTATCACTACCCTAGGTTCCCTGTGTGAGATGGGAGTGACTGGTGCGGAAACCATGTAGTGTCAGTTGTCACTGTAGGCCAAGCCTAGAAAGTCAGCTGGAGGGTGGTCTTTGTCTGGTGTTCCTATGTTGCTTGGGACATTAGGATAGTCAGTTGACCATTGACCCTTTTGGCACCATTTTGGACAAGTTCCTATTGGTACCCTTTGTGGGGTGGTGGTGCAGGCCCAGGCCCTATGGCCTTCTTTCCCGCACTTGAAACAAGATTCAAATGGTTTTCCTCCGAAAATGGTCTGATATTGTTTACCAGCATCTGGCAGCTCCTTTTCTGGGCCTTCTCATCTCTCCCATGGTACACCTTAAATGCTACCACCAGCACATCTGCCTGTGGGGCCAGAGGTCCGTTCTCTAAACGTTTAAGTTTAGCCCTAATGTCAAGGAAGCTCTGTAAGACAAAGTGGGTCATTAGGAGCTGCCTGCACTCAGGGCTCTCCAGGTCTAAGCTAGTGAACTGAAGTAGAGCCTTGGTGAGCCGCTCTAAGAAGTGAGATGGATTTTCATCCTTATCTTGACTTATCATTTTTAGTTTTTCATAGTTTACTGGTTTAAGAGCAGCCTTACAGAGGTCTGTCAGAAAACAGGTAATAAACTTATCTCTGGCTAGAAAGCCACCCTGGGTGTTATAGTTCCAGTGTGGTTCTTGGTCAGGAACCACCTCAGTCCCTGGAGGATTTGAGGGATTAGTCTGGTGAACCTAATCTGCATGAGTCTTAGCCTGTTACAATACTCACCTGCGCTCCTCAGGAGGTAAATTATTAAGAAAGTATCATGTATATATCATGAAAGGTGAGACTATAAAATTGAGTTATATTTTGAAACTGTTTAAAAAAGGAAGCAGAATTAGAAGTATAAGAACCCAGCTTACTTTCTATCTGAGAGAGTTCTGTGAGAGCGAATGAAACAAGGACCTTAATTAGTCCATCCACACCAGCCACCTCTTACAAAGGGAGAATGGTTGATGGGTTTGAATGGCTGGGGTCAGGGCCTTTAGCAGTTCAAGAATGAATGGCAGGAGAAGTGAAGGTTGGAGCCAGAGTAGGGCCTTTGGAAACGGCCATTGCCAAAGAAGATATAGCTTTAGAGGAAGAGGAATCTGGAAGAGGAGCTAAATGAACAGATGCCCTAGGGGTAGGGGTGGGAGCAGAAGATCAGATTCCAGAGTTAGAGAATCACCCAGTTTAGGCATAGCTAGGAGCATATGAGCAGGAGAGAAGGAACCCAGAAAAAATGGTTTAGCACTGAGAAAGAAGAATGCTATGACATAGGGCAACTCTTTCCACTTGCCTGTTCACTGGCAGAAATTAGATAACTCCTGTAAAATATCAGGATCTAAGGAGCCACTTAGTGGCCATTTTTTGTTATTTTCTAAAGCATATTTGGGCCATCTCTTAGTACAAAGACAAATAAACTTAGGAATCTTTAAGCAAGGCATTAAGCTGAAAGGTTTCAAAACTTCAATAAGACAGACTATGGGAGAGGTAGGACTGGTAGGTTTGGAAGCCTTATTTCCATGTCTGTAGCAGAGGCAGAAAATAAAACAAACAAACAAACAAACAAACGTGATCTGGAGCCAAGGCCCCAGGCGTCCCTAAGGCCAAGGACGGATCTTTACTGGGCACAGGCTTCTAGCTGGCTCATCAGTCGAAAAGCAGCCCCCCCCTGCTGTGTGAAGCAAGGATTTCCCCGGAATCCAGAACCGCATCTACCACTTTGTCAAGCCAGAAAAATGTGTCACTCTCACTCAGACCCAGGACGCACCCAACAGTGGTGGTCCAACTGCAAGGAATATCTCAAACTGCAGAAGTGGGAGATGGCTAAAAATTTACGCCTTCACTAGGGGCCGACTGTAGCCAATAAAGACCCTGGTCATGGGTTTCCCTGGTTTCAAGACTACTCAGTGAGACACTAGACATTCAATGGTCATTCTCACAGATTCAGGAAACCATTTTTGCTGGCCAAAAAGTGGGGGGCTCACCAATCAAAGAAGCAGTGTTGCATGCAGGTTCGTGCAGCCAGGTGAATGGACAGTGGTCTGTCGCATATGGAGCAGAGTCCCTGGTTTACAGTTTCCAGGCATAGAGCCCCCAGAAGCCCCTGTTTTGTCATGGTACCAGATGTTAGTTATTTGTGGTGCTCTTACCCTGCGAGGAAATGTCATGAAACACAACATAATCCACTAACAAGAGTTTTATTAAGATAAAAGAGAGAGACAGATGTACTCAGGCCTATGGGAAAGACATATGAATAAAGAGTGGAGCTGGGAATATGGCACCTGTTTATAGAGGCTGGGCCATGCCTGTATACACAGGCCCAGGTGGCTACTCCATGCATGTGCATAGATCACATGATTGTGCTGCGTGCTTTATGCAACCATGCAAAGCCACGAGGTCCAGGTCACAAGATATGTTTTGACCTGGAAATGGCTATTTTGACCTCAAAATGGCTAGGTGGAAGTGTCTTGGTCCACTGGGCTTGTGCAATCATGGTAGTGTATTGTGAATCCCTATCAGTTCTCACACCAACAACTGTGGGGACTTGAACTTTAACCTTCTTTTTCCTTTCTTTGGATCTTTTGCAATTCTTTCCCTGAAAAAAAGTACCTGAATCCATAACAAATTATACTATTAATGTATATAACCTGGTTGCATGGATGATTTATCAGGAGATACTCCTAATGTGATCCAAGGGCTAAGAATTTCAAACACTGTCAATACCAAGGTAATGCCATTTTAATAGTACACTCTGTTATGTACTGTGCCTCACAAATTCTCAATGCTTTAAAATGTCATGTATGTTTATCCTTTCATGAAAAGCAGTTGGTCATGTTAACCTCCACAATAATGTCCTTGAGCACATCATCAGCTGACCAAAATATCTTTTTTTTTTTTTTGGTTTTTTCGAGACAGGGTTTCTCTGTGTAGCTTTGTGCCTTTTTCCTGGGACTCACTTGGTAGCCCAGACTGGCCTCGAACTCACAGAGGTCCGCCTGGCTCTGCCTCCCAAGTGCTGGGATTAAAGGCATGCGCCACCACTGCCCGGCTTGACCAAAATATCTTAGAGCCACACTGTTCATAGGAGTACTGAGCACTTTGCTGTATTCTTGAGGACTTCTCTAAACCTCCCCATCTTTCTCTGTTCTCCTAGAGTTTTTGATTTGTCACTCACTAGTATGCCTCATTTTACATCTGGTCTAGTATTTAAGACCCCTAGCATTTCTACTCAGTCAGTATTGGGACTATCCATATCTTCATCTTCCTCTCTAGGAACATTTACATATGTTGTAATATATTTTTGTTTTTCATACTGGATCTTGGAGATTTTCATTACAAAGCCTATGGTTCCTGGGAAAATTTACATCTACAGATATATTTTGTTTAAATTTTCCCCTTTCCAAAGATTATCTAAGACATTTCCCATTTAACCAAATGTCTGTGGGACAGTCTCTTCTTTTTAATCAGCTTCATGGATTGTCTACCTCAGCACTAAAACCTATGAAATGTTTTTCATCTGTTTACTGGGCTATGATAACTTCCAATATTTTCTTAGTGATCCAAGAATTTTTTGCTCCCACGCAGGTATTAGGATAATTTTTTTCTTTCCTGAAACCCTATGCTTCCTTATCTTACATGAAATCTTTTGAATTTTACCCTCTATACAAACGTCTCTGAACCATTCACTTGACATTTTCCTGTAGTGCTCAGGATGGTGCTTTCCTGCTGAAGGCTCTGTGACATCTTTGACATTGGACTAGGAAAGTTTAGGATACTTTATCCTTGCTCAGTGAACTGTCAAAAATGTGCAACTACCTCAGAGACTTTCTCTAGAATCATTGTTGTTTGGTTCTTAGGATCTTGGATTGTTCTTCTCTTCACAAAAGACTCCAAGATTTTTATTTCCCAGCCAGACTTTTTGGAAATGTCCATCTCCACCCAAGGCACTAGGACATTTTTTATTTGGTGTAAGAATTCTGGAACATTTCACCTTTGCATAGTTGATTCTACACTTTTTTACATGTGGTGAAATTGCATTGTACAATTTTCTGTCCCAGGTGTTCTACATCCTGGAGTATTTGGCCAATGGTGTTAGTACCTGTTATGTGAGGGGAAAAACTTATTAAACAGTCACTGTCTATCTTTGGTGTTCTGGGATTATTGAAACATGCTCAAGGGTGTTTTGGTCCTTTGACACACTATCATGTGTATATGTGACCTGCTCTGTTGTCCAGTAGAGATATGGAATATCACTTTTCTGCAGAGAAATCTCCTTGACATATGCTAACTTCCCAAAATTCTCAGAAAAATAAAATATTTACCCAGGTCGATATAGACATTTCTCCATCCTTTAATGGGGATTGGTTTATTTGCCATCTGTCCTGGGTGATGTGGCATCTGAACTTGAGTTGTTATTGCTGTGAAGAGATGCCATGACAATGGAAACTCTTATAAAAAAATATTTAATTGGAGTAGCTTCTACAGTTTCAGGGGTTCAGTCTATTCTCATCATGATGTAGATCATGGCATATTACAGGCAGATCTTGTACCAGGGCTGAGAGTGCTACATCTTGCACGCCACAGGAAGCCTACTTAGTGACACACTGAGAGAGCTTGAACAAAAAAGACCTCAAAGCCTGCTCCCAAGTTATACATTTCTTTCACCAAAGCCACAGCTCCTAACATTGTCACTCCCTATTGGGGGCTATCTCTTTTCAAACGACCACATGTGGCAATTGACATATCTTCACAGAGGTCTATAGTACATTTGGTATCTAGCAAGGAACTACTGAATCTTCATAATCTAAGAAAGATTTGATATGATGTATGATATCTAACTGTGGTGTTCTAGAACTTGAGCATGTTCTCTGGGCACCCATAATGTTCCATAGTTGTACAGGAAAATTTAGGATCTTTGCCTTATATAGCATGTGTTTAAAAACTTTTACCATTTCCCTCAAAATTTCTAAGAAAATTGCCACATGTCCCTTAAGCTCAGAGACTTTAAATATCACCTGAGATAATTTGGTCTATTTCAAATCTTTCCACCTCACTCAAGAGATGTACCCATTTGTGCAGAAGAATCTAAAAATTTTGAAATTTCTAAACATGCTTTGTTTACATCTCCATCTGACTAAAGAGCTCTATGGGTCTTAATCTGCTTCTCAAGGGTCAGTAAGACATTCACTGTTAATCATAATGTTCACAGTTACCCAAGATGTCTTAATTCTATGTTATATCACTTGAATGATTTCCCCATAGAAAACATGTCTTAAACACTTAGTTCTATCTAATGGATATTGACACATGCTCATTCAGCTCAATGGGACTTCAGTAATTCCTCTGAGTAACAAAGGAATTCAAAACTTCTTCTCAAGGTCTTCTCCAAAAAAAATTCAAGCTTCCCATATGTACCTAAATGTGCTTCAGGCATCTATTTCTATAAAAAAATGAACTCAGACTTTTCAAACAGGGACATGACCATTGATTTTTGGCTAAAGTGGATTAATATATGCATTGTTTTAATAAATGTGTGTCACATATTTCCCTGTAATAGACTCAGAAACACCCTACCTTAACATTAGGTGAGCAGTCTTTCCCCTCATAACAAAGACTCACTCAATGGGGTCTGTATGAGATGATTTTCTCACAAGACTTTAGAGTTATTTGTTCATAGTAAAATGAGGATATTGAGATCCTACTTTTAAAAGAGGAGATAGTGTCCTCACCTCTGTACTCAAATTAGTTTCAGACATTTGCAATCTATCTAGAGCACCCTCAGACATTTTCTTCACCAAGGGACTTCAGTCATGTCAAATCTCTTTATTCATGTTATTTGAAGACTTGAGTTACCTCATACTTGCCCCTCCTAATAGGGCCTCAGATATACTGCTTGTTTCCAAGACAAATTTATATGAACTATTCTTCCTATGAGGGGTCAAGATGTGAACCTGGGAGCCCTCAGACCCACCCATTTTGTCTATAAATGGAACAGCAACTCCCAATCTGACCAAAGTATTTTCCCAATTAGTCTTTCGGCAGAGAAGAACTTGAGACTTACTTTTTCTTCCCAAGTTGCCTTCACATAATCCTCTCCTCAAGCAGCCTTCATATTTTTTTAAAATTATTATTAAAGGGTCTCATTGGAACAAAGGAATTTTGCAACTATTCCTCTTGAAAAGCGTATCCATACATCATAAACAAATACAGAAGGAATTTTAAGTACACCTCTTCAATTGCAAACTTTCTCAGACAAACAAAATGGCTGGAAGTCTGTTACATGGAAAGTAACATGAAAACATGTTACATGAACACAGGCACATTTTAATCTTCTGCAATGTCTCAAGGAGACTCTAGTTCCATTTCCCCTGAAGAAATTTTACTTCCCACCTTCTCCTGGTGTCTCAGGGGACACTGACCTGCTCAATTTGAATCATGTGTTTTGAGACTTTCCCAAGTGATCAATGTTACACATGACCCTCCCACCCCCTCAGAATTAGGAGAATTTGGACACCTTCACATGGTGTTAAAGGGTCAGATTTTCACCTTCAGAAGCAAATAACCAAATAGTATACTCATGAATCAATAGGGTCTGAGACATACTCCTTTAGAACTAAAGGTCTAAGAAGTACACAAAGATACTTAATCTCTCATAAGCAGACACCTCAGATCTTTGATCACAGAAAATGATGTTTTAGATAAACCTCATCAAGTACCAAGACACCTTCCTACCTCTAGTTATGC
The DNA here is from genome assembly GCF_949786415.1 of Peromyscus eremicus. Lineage (NCBI taxonomy): Eukaryota > Metazoa > Chordata > Mammalia > Rodentia > Cricetidae > Peromyscus > Peromyscus eremicus. Next base: position 4,409,555 of record NW_026734288.1, read on the forward strand.
AGCAGTCCACTAAGATGGACACTGAGAACCAAGGGCTTTTGACCTTATCTAATAGATAAATATGCAATACAGCATATACTTTGATATTCTGAGGGTCATGGACATTACCTTGTGACCTAAATGGGCCTCAGACAAACACACAAAAGTAGCATTGGGATTTTGATATTTGCATTGTTCCCAGGAGGCAAATGATACCTGAACATTGATCAGGGTAATTAGAGATCTTTCCAGTCTAGCAAAAGCAAGGTTGAGACATTCACCTTTGATGTAAGAGGCCTCAGAACATCACATTAAGCAGGACACAGATTTGTATATTCTCCTCCAAAAAAGTGTGTTCCAGAACACCCCTATCTTCTCGATTGCAACTAATAAATTCTTGCTCTAGTACTAAATCTATACACCTGCTTGCCAAGAGGACTACAGAATCACAATCTCTCATCCTTGGAGACAAGAAGAACTGAGACCTGGGTTCTTAATCTTTCCCTTTCAGAGAAAAGAGGTACTAAGGTAAGACCTACCCACAAATTCATTAAAACTAACCAACTAACACAGGAAGACTTAGAACTTTCTCATGTGTGGAAGAGAGCTTATTTCTACTTACCAAACAAGTAAGAGATTTTCATGATTGGCCCAAGAGTGACATATAGAAACTCCATATTCATAGAGGAGAATTCAGACATTCATTATCTGTACTATGTGTGAGAATCTCTTATGAAGAAGAAGGTTCCAGAACTAAATAGGTGGACTCTCAGGTGCTTCTACAATGATAAATGGTGGATGAAACTAACATCCATGACTAACAAAGACAGAATTTCTTCTTTCCTTTCATTTTCAGCCCCAGTTCTACTCCACCACCATAGAAAACTAACAGAGACTCCGACCTTCTCCATCTGTGCTGGTTGATCAATAGTTCCATCTATGTCCAAGGGAACTTTGGGGAGCACTAATTTGAAGTTCCATCACAAAAACATAGAACAGCTAACTGGGAAATGAGGGCATTTACTGAAAAGTTTTTGCCAGAATAGGGAAGTCTATATCCTTCATGATAACATCTTTCCAGTTATTTATAAGCTTGAGAACCCAGACCCAGGAATTAACATCCAAACTGTGAGAAAAATGTGAAGATCTCTCTCATGCCTGCAGTGGAGTTCATAGCGATGCAGGTTTTCCTAGACTTCAAAGAGGAAATCAAATAATCCAAAATATTTTGTGGATCTTGCTCTTCTATACAAGGTAAAGTGGGACATTTACTCTCATAACAACACAGCTAGCAACACTCTCTTCTCCTAAATTTTGTCTGAGGTATATCACCCTCTGAATACCAGGTACAAGAACTTCTCCCATTAACACAAGGAGCTCTCGGGACTTCCCTTCTGGACCAGAGGTAAGTGTCCAGGCTCAGCCTAGACCCCAGCCACTCCAGGGAAACCTGCCCAACTTGGCCCCAGGTTCTGGCCACTGGACAGGTTCCCTTCTAGCCCTATCAGGAAGGCTCCCCTTTTCCAAGAACCCCGGTAGACCCTGCAATCTCCACGCCCTGCCCCCACACCCATCTGCCCAAGACCTCAGTGACTTCCTGAGACTTAGAGACTGGCCCTCAGCTCCCACCCTGCCCCAGACTTTCCTTCTGGACCAGAGGTGAGTGTCTGGGCTCAGCCTAGACCCTATCTCTGGACACCAGCCACTCTGGAGAAGACCTGCCCAACTTGGCCCCAGGTTCTGGCCACCAGGCAGGTTCCCTTCTAGCCCTACTGGGAAGGTTCTCTTTCTCCAAGAACCCCAGCAAAACCTGCAATCTCCACGCCCTGCCCCCATGCCCATCTACCTGAGACCCCAGCCACTTCCTGAGACTTAGAGACTGGCCCCCAGCTCCCATCCTGCCCTGGACTTCCCTTCTGGACCAGAGAACTCCCATCCTGCCCAGACTTCTCTTCTGGACAAGAGCTCCCATCCTTCCCTGGACTTCCTGTCTGGACAAGAGGTCCCATCCTGCTCCAGAGTTCCCATTTGGATAAGAGAGTTCCCATCTGGACAAGAGAGAGAGAAAGAGAGAGAGAGAGAGAGAGAGACTCCCTGAATCTGTCAGCTCTGTCTGAACCAAGTGCGCTGATAAGACCAAGAACAAACCACAACGAGATTGGCAGACATCAAGGCAGAAGTACATACAACAAAATGAAGAGCAATACAGGATCACCAGAACCTAGCCCTCCTCCAATATGTAGACTTGAACATCAAAAATTGATAGAAGCAGAAGAAAACAGCCTTATGAATAATATCATGAAGAAAGTAGAGGCTTGTATAGAGGAAAGACAAAAAAATGGGAAGAACGCTATAAAAAACTAGAGGAAAGGACAAAGTAGAAGAAATCAATAAAGTCCTGGAAGAAAACACAAGGAGCTCTCAAATCTTCCTTTTCTGAACATAGGCCCATAGATTTGCCTATTTACTAAGAAAGATTAACCCACTGTAGTGATAGTTTCCAGAGACCAAAAAGAGTAAGCAGAGTCTGGAACCTACCTGTAGCTGAAGATTTCCTGGTCCTGCCTGCCTCTCACAGCCCTGCTACTGGCCAATTAGCATTTTGTTTATCAATCAAATCAGAGCAATACACATTCACAGCATACAGAAAGACATCCCCAGCACCTACCTACTTCTTTCACTTCAGTAAGTGGAAGCAGTGGTCTCACCATTGCTGCTCAGATGTGTTAGGCTGACTGAACACTAATCTGAAATAGCAATTCAGCTGGAAACAGACACCCAAGAGACACAAGAATCCTAAGACTGTTGACATATCTCTTGTGGATCCCACCAAAGATATGGATATCTCAAATCATGTGGAAGTGTTGGAATCTTATGAAACTCTTATAGGAATATATTGAACTGGAGTGTACAAAGTTTATAAATGTCTGTTGAAAGTGGTATCCGATTTTCCTTTTCTAGCCAAAGGAGTATAATTTCCACTTTGTAAAATAGTGTTCCTATATGCTAGTGACACCTTCCTCTCAGAAATCCCATTTACTATGTTCCTCATCCAACATTGACTAAATGGAGCATCAGATCTTCTTCCAAGGACTAGGAACTTTCAGAACCCAGTTATAACATTATTTCATGACTATTTCATAACTATAATATTGCAGCTCTTCTGAGTTGTAATATAAATATCTGATATAGAGGACATTTTATATATGAACCCTCTGGTGGTCATGGTTCACACTTTGAGAATGGGTATTTTAGAATAAAAGGCACATTGAATCTGATATTGCATTCCAGGATCATCTCACACTTCATAAGGTAGACTGGGATCTTTATTTTTTTTCCTGAGGTATTCTGAGATATCCCTTTTCTTCCCAATTATGCCCAACACGTTCTCTAATTGAGTAACGATTCCTTAGGCCTTTGCTTTAAGGCTTTCTGATCATCTTTTTGATATGGATTTTTGAGAGACACCCTTTCTAAAAAATATCCAACCTTGATATCCCAGAGGCCAATATTTGCAAACAGAGTCTAGAAAGCATGCCATCTACCTTCAAGCAATCACCAAAAATTGAGTGAATTCAACATTCATGCACATATCAGAGATAAAAACACAGAATAGATGAGGTGAACTTGCCAGTAATAGTCATTCATGTTGTTACAAACAGCTTCTGAATGCTAGCTAGTCCCCACAGATTCAAGACAACTTATGGAAATATTAACATTGCTTGAATATTTCAAGCTGTTGAACCATGATGGGATATCCCTCTACTGATGATCTCTTTTAAGACAGGAAAGTGTGACTCTTCCCACCACGGATCAAGCAGAATCTGATATTCAGTTTTGTTCAAGAGTTTCTCATAGTTTTTCTTTCATGGGAGGTGTCAAGTACTCCATTATTCCATTATTAGCCCACTGTTCTCCCTTTTAGATAAGATGTCAGACCCATCACTTAAAACAAAGGTTGTCTCTGACTTTTTCCTTTGTCCTAAGGATTTTGATATTTTTGTTTTTGTCTTTCATGACATACCCATTTGTCCATTCTAACAATTGGGTCTAAATCATTTTCCTACTCAGCAACAGGGACTGAGATGAAGGGAGACTTATACTCCCTTTCTCTGTAGAAAAAAATATTGGACACTTCCAGACTGCATAGTTGGTTAATAAATCTATGATGTTTCTTGCAATAAGAGGGTTTTAGGTATTCTATATTCTATTTAGTAGTTTTTGACATAATTCTCTGATAATTGAAAACTCCAAACTGTTCCTTATAGTCATGGAGGTGGCTCAGATACTCATCTCTTCAAAAACACTTCAGTTCTACCCCTCTGATCGATTTAGCTGACCTTTCTTTGTATGGTGACTTACAATTGGACATGAGAGCCTCCCTAGCTGGCTGAGTCAGCGACTTCAACCTCTGTTCAAAATTGAACCACAGAATACCTTGGTCTATATAACAAGGAAGATGATAAAAAGTTTAAAAAATAATTATATTCATCAACCTAGAAGGTAATAAATATAAATGAAAAATTTCTGTTTCATCCATAGAGCCAAACAAAGTCTTGTGGAAACATCATTGTTGAGAAGAGCAACATTCTTCTGGAAGAAAATTCTGATTTCTTTCTGGACTCCCAAAGATTTGATTCATGGTATGCATATCTGTAACTGGGAGGCACATTGAGAATTTAATGAGGCAGAGCCCAAATCTTCTCCCACTAACAAAGGTAACCTAGGGCTTTCACCTGCTGCCAAGGGTGAATTGGATCACCATATCTGAAAATTATGGCATCTCTTTTCACCTCTGAATAAAGAGATTCAGAAATATTCCCTTGTCCAAGATAGTCTCATAACTTTCCACCCTGAAAAAGGAATTGCCAAACTCCCTCTACAAAAGAGTCATCATACATTTATTTTAAATAAGTAATCTTCCATCTACACATGGGTCAGAGG